>NC_091313.1:23385573-23390573 GCF_038502225.1 Cherax quadricarinatus
TGATTTAATTCACTTCATTAACTTCACATCGTCTGCGAACAGGGACACTTTTGAGTCTAACCCTTCTATCATGTCGTTCACATATACCAAAAATAGCACTGGTCCTAGGACCGACCCCTGTTGGACACCGCTCGTCACAGTGCCCACTGTGATACATCATTACGTACCATGACTCGTTGTTGTCTCCCTGTCAGGTATTCTCTGATCCATTGCAGTTCCCTTCCTGCTATACGTGCCTGATCCTCTAGCTTCTACACTAATCTCTTGTGAGGAACTGTGTCAAAGGCCTTCTTGCAGTCCAAGAAGATGCGATCAACCCACCCCTCTCTCTCTCTCTCTCTCTCTCTCTCTCTCTCTCGTGTGTGTGTGTGTGTGTGTGTGTGTGTGTGTGTGTGTGTGTGTGTGTGTGTGTGTGTGTACTCACCTAGTACTCACCTAGTTGAGGTTGCAGGGGTCGAGTCCGTGTGTGTGTGTGTGTGTGTGTGTGTGTGTGTGTGTGTGTGTGTGTGTGTGTGTGTGTGTGTGTGTGTGTGTGACCGTGAGTAGGCAGGAAAAGTTAACACAAACTTTCAAAAATATAAAACCATATCAACAACAACAAAAGCAAACCTTCAGAACGAAGAACAAAAGCAACAACTACACTTGTTAAAATTTGTTCCAGCTGTGACCGAACAATACTCTCAATAACCAGATATATTCTGATCGCTGAGTGATCTCAGAGAGGTGTCCCTCGGTATCCCTCGACCCCAGTCGTCTACCCCAAACCCTCAAGCGGCAGAGAAGCTGCAGATAACCTTCCTGAAGATACCTAATTGACGTTTGTAACTTGGTTAGTGTAGTGGAAAAGTCACACCAATGAAGCTAAAATTTAGAGTACACAATCCATCTCATTCATCATCCATAAAGACTGAAGCAGCTCAGATTAAGCATTATCATGACATTATCATGACATTTCACTTAAAACAATGTAACTCTGTTTCAAAATGATCAAAATAGCAACTTCACACTCCATTGACAATCCTAATTTTCTTCAGAGTCTGTTAATTGGCGTCGGAAGGCTGAAGCCGACCAGAAATGGCTTTCTAAAGGTATCGCAGGGAAACCTAATCCAGGGATTGGTTTAAATAACATTGACTAAAGGGCATCTATGCATGCCAATAGCTGCGTGAAATTTTTCTCATATTTACAGTACTCCAACACTGAAAATTTAAATACGATAGACTGAGGAATTCTCAAGGTATAAACTAAAACCATGGGAGAGCAAAAATGTCAGGAAAAACTATATAAAAAACACATAGTGGATGCCTTAGGATAACTTAACATAATTGTAGCTGTCAGCCAGCTGGTTCAGCTAATAGACACGCATACATAAACACAGCTGTCAGCCAGCTGGTTCAGCTAATAGACACGCATACATAAACACAGCTGTCAGCCAGTTGGTTCAGCTAACAAACACGCATACATAAACACAGCTGTCAGCCAGCTGGTTCAGCTAATAGACACGCATACATAAACACAGCTGTCAGCCAGTTGGTTCAGCTAACAAACACGCATACAGAAACACAGCTGTCAGCCAGCTGGTTCAGCTAACACACACGCATGAACAAACACAGCTGTCAGCCAGCTGGTTCAGCTAACAAACACGCATACATAAACACAGCTATCAGGCAGATGGTTCAGCTAACAAACATGCATACATAAACACAGATGTCAGCCAGCTGGTTTAGTAAACACACACACACACACAAACACAGCTGTGAGTCAGCTGGTTTAGTAAACACACACACACAAACAGCTGTCATCCAGTTGATTAAGCGACCATACTCATACATAAACACAGCTATCAGCCAGCTGGTTCAGCTAACAAACACGCATACATAAACACAGCTGTCAGCCAGCTGGCTTAGTAAACACACACACAAGCACACACAAACACAGCTGTCAGCCAGCTGATTTAGCGAACACACGCAACTACTGAGAAGAGGATATTTGAGACCATCATTAAACTAGGCAGTAAACCCTATACCACACCAGAATAACAGTTAATGATGAAGAGAGAAAGAGAGAGAGAGAGAGAGAGAGAGAGAGAGAGAGAGAGAGAGAGAGAGAGAGAGAAACAACTCACAGGAAGAAAAAGAATCAATAAAGGTCAACATACACGCACACTGACACTCATAAACAAATTAAATACATTGCACTTGTCACTCCAGCGGGAGGTGGTAGGTGCCGGCGGGGGCTCAACCACCATACACCAGACCTTGACATAGATACAGTCATTGTGAAGCAGCCCTGGCCTCACTGTAGGATGACTGTGAACCCACAAGGGCTGAAAACACTTATCGTTCAGAGTGACCTTTCTGTTATTACGACGTTTCGCCTACAAGAGCATTTATCAGTTGATAAATATGTCTTGGTTGTAAGTGATCTGGTGATACCGACACACCGTAGAAAAGGACATTAATTAAAGAGAACGTTTCGCCAAGAGTGGCTTCATCTGTAATACTGACTGAAGAAGCTACTCGTGGAAAAACGTTTCCTTTAATAAGCGTCCCGAACTGTACACATGTGTCCTTTCCCACATATAATCTCTTGTAAGTGAAACGTTGAGAAGGTTTCTATATATGAGTTATTTTTTCATACCCGGGTTAAAACCTGGGTCGGCTTCCGGGTGCTCTAGACGCTTGTAAACCTTGACACCTGGAGAGTATACCTGAAGACACAGTAATATATATCGTATGGACACCTACATAATGAGCCGACTCACGGGTGCTCCAAACACTAGGAAACCTTGACACAGTAATATATATTGTAGGGACACCTACATAATGAGCCGACTCACGGGTGCTCCAAACACTAGGAAACCTTGACACAGTAATATATATTGTAGGGACACCTACATAATGAGCCGACTCACGGGTGCTCCAGACACTAGGAAACCTTGAGACAGTAATATATATCGTATGGACACCTACATAATGAGCCGACTCACGGGTGCTCCAAACACTAGGAAACCTTGACAGTAATATATATTGTAGGGACACCTACATAATGAGCCGACTCACGGGTGCTCCAGACACTAGGAAACCTTGACAAAGTAATATATACCGTAGGGACACCTACATAACGAGCCGACTCATGGGTGCTCCAGACACTAGGAAACCTTGACATAGTAATATATATCGTAGGGACACCTACATAAAGAGCCGACTCAAGGGTGCTCCAGATACTAGGAAACCTTGACACAGTAATATATATCGTAGGGACACCTACATAATGGGTGGACTCCGGGTGATGTCTCCTAGGGTCCCCCACGCCAAACTTCGATACAGAGGCAGTCCTCACCTGTAAATTTCCCAGCAGCCACGGACTGCACCGTGGGTGAGGTATGTGATGTAGGTCGACCAGTATTGTGGTCATATGCGTTGTGCTGTGCGTGGGGCCAAGCAAAGAATTACTGCCTCGCATGAACGCTAGACCCTTTATTATGAGTTATGTAATCGCCAGCGCATTGCAACGATGCGCTCACGCAACCCATTCTCCCTTCCTTCCTTCCCTTTCTCTTTTCCTTTTCATTTCTTCTTCTCCTTTCTTGTATCCTTCACCTCTGTTCCCCTTCCTTCTTTTCTTCTTTTCTTTTTATTTCCTCCTTCTCTCTCTCTCTGTATTATCCCTCAGCTTTACTCCCTTTCCGTTTTTTTCTCCTTTCCTTTTCATTTCCTCCTCTTTCTTTTCTTATTTTTATCCCTCACCTCTCCTCCCCTTCCTTCCCTCTGTTAAAATATATTGCAAAGGTAAGTCACACAACCCACTCTCCCTACTTGTATTTCCCTTTGCCCCGGCATTTGCCCCTTCTTCCTCCTTTTTCTTAGATCTCGCCTCTTCTTATCTTCCTTCCCTCGGTCAAAATATTCAAGGTCACAAAAATCTCAGGATGTAATGAGGCGGAATAAAACATATACATGTGTGTCATGCAGGCAGGACATGCCCAGCTTACAGTATTATTTTTTTTTATATATATAGTTACTGTAGATCTAGGAAATAGATGCTCAGAAAAAGCAATGGGTGGACTGCATATTCCTTAGCCTAACAGACCCTGATTCACAAACTAGATAAGTGAACAAGAGGGAAAGGAAAAGTCCTGAAATTGATCAAGGGATACTTACCAACCACTTCAAAAACAGTAGACAGATAGGGACAGTATGGGAGGAAGTTTCAGGATAGAGTGACAGCATAGGAGGAAGTTTCAGGATGGGATGACATCAGGGGAGGAAGTTTCAGGATGGGGAGCGGTAACAAGTAACCTACTGGAAGGTTTCCAATACTGTGTGTCTGTATGTAGACGATATGAAACTACTGAAAAAGGTTGAACGAGAGAGAATAGGAAAGGCATTAATGGAGATATATAAAAACTTTGCAGTGTTTGACAAATAAAGGATTGCTGGACAACCTACATAACTGCATAGTGAGTGTAAGGGTAAAAAGGAAGAAGCTAGGGGACGTAGCACAGACTGACAGGAGGGAAAGTAAAATGCCAAAACGGAAGGAAAAGTCCTAAAGAGCAACATCGACCGTGTAACATCAGCAGCCTATACGAGGCTAGAGAATCTCATAATAGCCTGCAGGAACTTCAAACATGCAGAATACACAGGCCCAGCATGGAGCCCCTCCTCTTCCCTTACATGATCAAACCAATTCAGAGGCCATGATAGATCCAAAGGTCTGTATTCATTTTATGAGGATAGAATAAAAGATCTTAACCTGGTTACTTTGTGTTCGGGGACATTAGAAACATGATTACCGGTAGAAATGGTGTATGTGATACGGACAGGTTGTTGGATAAAGACACAAAAATGCAAACACTAGAACATTTTATTTTGGAACGTTTGTGTTCTGTGATCTTGGTCACTCCACTCACATTTGAAATGATCAAAGTCCCAGAACCGAAACGTTCCTAATAAGATTTCCTAGTGTTTGCATTTCTTATTTTCCCCAACTGATAC
>NC_091313.1:23395573-23438073 GCF_038502225.1 Cherax quadricarinatus
AATTTACTCATTCCTGGCCCTCCCTCTCGCTCTTCTGTTTTTATTCCTCAACCTTTCTTTATTCTCTATTTGTTACTCTACTTTCTTCTCCCTCCTTTTCTTTCAACTATAAGACTATACACGTATTTGTCTTCCTTTCTAAGCTGGCTTGAAATTCTTGGTTGATCTCACACATTCCAACAAAGAAATCTCATTCCCCTTTATAAACTTTTCTACCTACATCTTTCTGTTGCCTTTTCCACTTCCTTCTTCCTTCAGACTCACTTCCTGCCAGGATGCAGTGATGGCCTCGTTCTAGTCTGATTACGTGTTTACAAACAAAGCGCCAATGATTTTATTCTCTTTGGATATGGGTTGATCGGGTAAGTTTCGTAGTGAGAAATAGTATGGTGATACCCGCAAGATGTGGAAAAAGAGATTTAAATACATTTCAGGACATTTATTAAAAAGAAAACGTTTCGCCACGAGGGGTTTCTTCAGTCTGAAGAAGTCGCTCGTGGTGAAACGTTTCCCTTAATAAACATCCTACACTCTACACAAATGTCTTTTTCCACTAGTTTCGTAATGTTATATATTCAGTTATTACTAAAATTCTACAGGAACATATAGATGCTGCGCAGTGGGACTGGGAGACAGTCTGATTTGATCGTAGGAAGGAGAAGAGCGATGATTCAATTCCTTGGCTCAAGGTTCTTTCATATGAAGTTAAGACACAAGTGCAACATCTGGGTATCTTTATTGTAGACGTTTCGCCTTCCAGTGGCTTTATCAATACAAATTCCAGGACATAACTTGAAGACAGTAGGACTATGTACAGAAGGTGAGGCAATCAGTCCCTCAACCTTGGAGTAGGTGCGAAGAGCACCGTAGTCGTGGAGATTCTGAAGCAGAAGCAAGGAGCCTGGCGCTTATATACTAACGTCAGGTGTAGCAGACGAGGGCATAGTCACTGGTAGGCGGGATTCCCCAGTGGAAGTACGTCCTTCCCAAAGAGATACATCACTGCACCCATCTTTAGGAAACAGTCACCGATATATAGTTCGTAAAGTCAGGGAAAGTTTATTCTTTTAATAATTCAAATTCTTCATGGCTTCACTGCACCTTTGTATAAAAAGAACTTTCCACTTCTCCCCCTATTACAGTAAATCGTCAGGATGTGTTATTGTTTCTTGTCAGTGCTTTTGTTTTAGTTTCTGTAATTCCTATTGTATCTAGGTTGTTTTACTTTATTCTTTCAGTTGATTCATGTGCATTTTTGCTGATACTGTTTTTACTGATGAACAAGACACATGTGCAACGCTTGGGTATTTTCATTGCCGATATGTTTCGCCTGCACAAAAGGTTTCTTCAGTGGAGTATAATGCGAAACGTTGAGGCAATAGAGATAGCCAGGTATTGCACATGTCTCTCATCCATTAACTCGTCGCTATTGTACATCATCAATAATATAACACATTTATTTATATACTATATAGGATTTTGAGACTGCAGGTGGAAAGGGAAATAGGTTTGCAAGCTGAAGGCTAGATTATTGTTAGTGGTGGGTGTTTGTCTCTTTCTTTCTGTCTCTGTCTCTGTCTGTCTCTTTCTCTCTGCCTCTGTCTCTCCCTGTCTTCATCTATCTCATACATCATAGTCACATACCAAAGCACTACAACACCGATGACTAAAGGAGCACAAGCCTGAGCACCGTCCTCTTAACTAAACAGGTGCAATCAAAACCACCACAAGAGTCTCTTTACGCGTCAAAGGTCAGGAAAAATTTGAAGTCTCCTCCACCTGAAGACAGGAAAGATTTCAAAAGCTCCCACAGCCCTGCAGCTGTGTGTATCCGAACATCCTATAATCGGATCAGCGGGAATGTTACTTGCAGGAATCCGCCTTTGTCGGGTGAAGACGCTGACGAAGGCGCTGTTGAAGATATCCTTGGCAGGATGCGAGCGTGGATCCTGAAGCAACTGATGCTGATGATTCCAATAATTGTAATTTTTGTGATGATAATTTGGATGCTGACAAAATGCTGGTGCTGGAATAGTTTGTTTATCGTTATTACTATGTCTATTAACTATCAAAAAAACACAATACCGTGACCGCAACAATACACAAATAACCCGCACATAGGAGAGGGGAGCTTACGACGACGTTTCGGTCTGAAGTGGACCATTAACTAGTGACTAGTAAATGGTCCAAGTCGGACCGAAACGTCGTCCTAAGTTTCATTCTCCTATGCGAGGATTATTTGTGGTTTATTCCAGTCATGGTATTGTGCCGTTTTATTTCTTGTTGCAAAGGCTAGCAAGACTGTCTTTTGGATTTGACTCATTTGGCCTAAATCAATGGTCTAGCAGATTATAGAGAACACGTTACAAACCCAGGAGGAAAAATAAACGATAATAAAATTAAGAAATTATACTTCCCGCGTCTATTGCACATATATAACTTAGGTCCACCTGAACGATGACGCCAGTTGCATTGATAATCACAACAATACTAGGCGTAGTCTGGGCATAATTCAATAAAAAGACAGCTAAATAAATATATATATCTAACCACTCAATAAGCAAAATAGTCAGAGGACGCCATCAAGCAGCAGGAAAAGATGGCATTCACTTTCTTGTCATGTTGACGAGACACGAAATACCAAGCAAGAGTCTTAAATAAAAATGAAAGAGCATACACTCGTAACTCTTTCTCTTTGTCTCTCTCTCTCTTTCTCCCCTTCCTCAAAATTACACTAAACTCCATTCTGCATATTAAACAGCGTGCGTGGGATATATATATATATATATATATATATATATATATATATATATATATATATATATATATATATATATATATATATATATATATATATATATATATATATATATATATATATATTCCCATGTACGGTAGTCCAGTAGTTTACTGGACTTTACAACAATCTGTGTATGAATATCAATCATGCATTTTGAGTGTGTTAGGTAAACACAATCAGCCACTACTCTGATTGGTTGGTTTACTGGGTATAAAGCCTATCGACTACACGAGGGTCATTAAAAGTAAAAGTCACCTGTACACCATCAGTCAAGAGTGCTTTCATGTCCTTTATATATTTTAAGGTATGCTCTAAGTCAGGGGTTCCCAACCTGGGGGTGGCAGACTGCATTTCAGGGGGTCAGGCAAAGAGTCTTAATGAAAAGCACAATTCCGTTATTTTACCAAAAACTTTTCTAACTGCTCAATTTATATTTGCATTTTATACACTGAATTAAAAGATTTTTTTTTTTAGTTTAAGTTTTTCACCCGCAGTACTGTACTTGCTTCAGCTTGTGATTGAAAAATTAGAAAATTGATTTTTTGATTTTCAAATGTGATATTACTTGCGTAGAGGGTGCAATATTAATCAAACATTTCCTAGGGGTGTGGCAACCTCTGCTCTAAGTCAACATATACATATACTGATACATATGCTCCTCTTCGTATATACTCTGGTGTTCTCAGTGTATATATCATGAGATATTCGTCAGAATATTTGCAGTGTGTTGCTGCAACCTGGTAAAGCGTCATGCAGATCGGGTAGCCCGCTGTGCTAGTGCACTAATTATTTAATTTAAAAATTACATCAAAGCCGAACAGGTAATGGCAGAAAGGGAAGGATTATAAAAGTAGAATGATTGAGAATATGATAATTATTGATAGGTGAGGGTGACACTAATGATATCCAAATTCACTGAAAAAAAGAGTATTAAGATTAATGGGAAATAAATGACTCAAATTTCGAAAACTATTAAAAAGCCGGAATGTGCTTAAAACACATTAGACACGAGGAACGCAAATGAAATACGTAACTACAATTTTATGACTGTACTCAGGGTTACACACACACTCAGAGGTGACAAGGGTAATATATCCCGGGAACTGACAAGGAGGATCTTACATCATTCTCCTTTTCCCTTAGCGATCTTCTCGAGGCCTCGGCAATAAAATTGTGTTTCTGTAAAATAAGTATGCAGAGCAAGGCTTTGTTTGGACAACTCTTCACTTTGAGTTAAAGGTTGTCTCAGTAACGTTCTTCTTGGAACGTTTTCCAAACACGGCATGTTGTGCATACTCGTGTCTCTGTAAACAGGAAGGAATGCTGAACAAGGGTTCTGTAGCGGCCACACAGTGTGTCCAGATGTGTGAATTCTTTTGTTGAGAAGTTAAAACGGATCTTCTTGCAGCCGGGGCCATTACTTCTTATCTCCTCTGCCCTCCAGTCAAAACATGTCTCGAATTTCAATTAACTTTTCCTGCGCATTTAAGATAGGTGGAGCCATAGTGCTAGTGTTGTCTTCAGCAACCGATGATGGTAGTGGTGTTGGTGCTACTGGTGCTAATGATGCTAGTAGTGCTGATACAACTGGTGATGGTGGTGGTGGTGGTGCTACTGGTGCTGATGATGCTAGTAATGCTGATACAATTAGTGATGGTGGTGGTGCTACTGGTGCTGATGATGCTAGTAGTGCTGATACAATTAGTGATGGTGGTGGTGCTACTGGTGCTGATGATGCTAGTAGTGCTGATACAATTAGTGATGGTGGTGGTGCTACTGGTGCTGATGATGCTAGTAGTGCTGATACAATTAGTGATGGTGGTGGTGCTACTGGTCCTGATGATACTAGTAGTGCTGATACAATTAGTGATGGTGGTGGTGCTACTGGTCCTGATGATACTAGTAGTGCTGATACAATTAGTGATGGTGGTGGTGCTACTGGTGCTGATGATACTAGTAGTGCTGATACAATTAGTGATGGTGGTGGTGCTACTGGTGCTGATGATGCTAGTAGTGCTGATACAACTGGTGGAGGTGGTGGTGCTGCTGGTGCTGATGATGCTAGTAGTGCTGATACAATTAGTGATGGTGGTGGTGCTGCTGGTGCTGATGATGCTAGTAGTGCTGATACAACTAGTGATTGTGGTGGTGCTGCTGGTGCTGATGATGCTAGTAGTGCTGATACAACTAGTGATTGTGGTGCTGATGATGCTAGTAGTTCTGATACAACTGGTGGTAGTGGTGCTGCTGCTGGTGCTGATGATGCTAGTAGTGCTGATACAACTAGTGATTGTGGTGGTGTTGGAGCTAGTGTTACTGTTGCTAGTGTTACTGTTGCTAGTGTTACTGTTGCTAGTGCTACTGTTGCTTGTGCTACTGTTGCTTGTGCTACTGTTGCTTGTGCTACTGTTGCTTGTGCTACTGTTGCTTGTGCTACTGTTGCTTGTGCTACTGTTGCTTGTGCTACTGTCGTTTGTGCTACTGTTCCTTGTGCTACTGTTGCTTGTGCTACTGTTGCTTGTGCTACTGTTGCTTGTGCTACTGTTGCTTGTGCTACTGTTGCTTGTGCTACTGTTGCTTGTGTTACTGTTGCTTGTGTTACTGTTGCTTGTGCTACTGTTGCTTGTGCTACTGTTGCTTGTGCTTGTGCTACTGTTGCTTGTGCTACTGTTGCTTGTGCTACTGTTGCTTGTGCTACTGTTGCTTGTGCTACTGTTGCTTGTGCTACTGTTGCTACTGTTGCTTGTGCTACTGTTGCTTGTGCTACTGTTGCTTGTGTTACTGTTGCTTGTGCTACTGTTGCTTGTGCTACTGTTGCTTGTGCTACTGTTGCTTGTGCTACTGTTGCTTGTGCTACTGTTGCTTGTGCTACTGTTGCTTGTGCTACTGTTGCTTGTGCTACTGTTGCTTGTGCTACTGTTGCTTGTGCTACTGTTGCTTGTGCTACTGTTGCTTGTGTTACTGTTGCTTGTGCTACTGTTGCTTGTGCTTGTGCTACTGTTGCTTGTGCTACTGTTGCTTGTGCTACTGTTGCTTGTGCTACTGTTGCTTGTGCTACTGTTGCTTGTGCTACTGTTGCTAGTGCTACTGTTGCTTGTGCTACTGTTGCTTGTGCTACTGTTGCTTGTGCTACTGGTGTTGGTACACTCTACGTGCAAGACTATTATATAAATTTATAAACTTTATCTGTGGCAATAACTTTATATAGACGATATATATGATAAAATAGCTTTGTGCTTCGAAATTTTACCTTAATTATCTGTATCATTCACTGAGTGACTTAGATGAGAACGTCTTTTTATCTATTAAATCACACTATAACTAAATAATGAATTCATGAACCCGTTTCCTTCCTAACCTAGCCTAACCTAACCTAGCCTAACCTAACCTAGCCTAACCTAACCTAGCCTAACCTAGCCTAACCTAACCTAGCCTAACCTAACCTAGCCTAACCTAACCTAGCCTAACCTAACCTAGCCTAACCTAACCTAGCCTAACCTAACCTAACTTAACCTAACCTAACCTAACCTAACCTAACCTAACCTAACCTAACCTAACTTAACCTAACCTAACCTAACCTAACCTAACCTAACTTAACCTAACCTAACCTAATCTAACCTAACCTAACCTAACCTAACCTAACTTAACCTAACCTAACCTAACCTAACCTAACCTAACCTAACCTAACCTAACCTAACCTAACCTAACCTAACCTAACCTAACCTAACCTAACCTAACTTAACCTAACCTAACTTAACCTAACCTAACCTAACCTAACCTAACTTAACCTAACCTAACTTAACCTAACCTAACCTAATCTAACCTAACCTAACCTAACCTAACCTAACTTAACCTAACCTAACCTAACCTAACCTAACCTAACCTAACCTAACCTAACTTAACCTAACCTAACCTAACCTAACCTAACTTAACCTAACCTAACCTAACCTAACCTAACCTAACCTAACCTAACCTAACTTAACCTAACCTAACCTAACCTAGCCTAACCTAACCTAGCCTAACCTAACCTAGCCTAACCTAACCTAACTTAACCTAACCTAACCTAACCTAACCTAACCTAACCTAACCTAACCTAACCTAACCTAACCTAACCTAACCTAACCTAACCTAACTTAACCTAACCTAACCTAATCGAACCTAACCTAACCTAACCTAACCTAACTTAACCTAACCTAACCTAACCTAACCTAACCTAACCTAACCTAACTTAACCTAACCTAACCTAACCTAACCTAACCTAACCTAACCTAACCTAACTTAACCTAACCTAACCTAACCTAACCTAACCTAACCTAACCTAACCTAACCTAACCTAACTTAACCTAACCTAACCTAACCTAACCTAACCTAACCTAACTTAACCTACACACTAACGTATACAGAGAATCCGGCTAGATGAAGAACATCGGTAAACCAACGGTATGCGTAAAATCGCGTTATTTTTTTATCAAACACTGTCTCAGCCGCATAAAAACACACGTAAGAGGACAGGCTGCAGTAAAGAAACTTATTTATCACTCTTGGAGGGGAAATAAAGTAGACTACAGTGTAACAAACTCTTGCAAAATTTCTTCTTATAATAATCCCAAAGGCAAAATATCTCTCAGATTTACTGCGCTTTAACACGAGCAAGGCATAGGCTGCAGGACCACCTAAATCACGGACCAGCCTTCAATTATGGGTGAAAATATGTCTTCTCGTGCTCATGTTAATATGGAGTCTCGGGGTGTTTAGAG
Source organism: Cherax quadricarinatus (assembly GCF_038502225.1). Classification (NCBI taxonomy): domain Eukaryota; kingdom Metazoa; phylum Arthropoda; class Malacostraca; order Decapoda; family Parastacidae; genus Cherax; species Cherax quadricarinatus. Next base: position 23,403,131 of record NC_091313.1, read on the forward strand.
CACCTCTGCAGTCTCTTATTCCCTGATGTATAACCCCTACCACCGTTGGAGCTGCAGTGACAACACCGCTGTGGCATAGTTTAGTGAGGTGCAGGGCAGTTTGAGACTATGTGTCTCAACCATAGTGATTTAGTCTGGAAATGGAACAGCGACTTGATGGACGGTTCAGGACACATTGAAACGTGGTTGTCAAGAAGAGAAGACCAGGTGAATGTTGTTACAGCCCTTGCCAAGCTATTCAGGGCTACTTATCTTGCAATCCCTCAGAAAGAATTTGATGACTTCGTTGATCACTCGGCGTTGTCTAAACTTCCGAATCTAGACGTCGTGTTCTGAGGATCATCAAAACCTCCAAACATGGCAAATGTCGGGACGTTTCTACCAGCACCGCCATTACAGATTTAACCGGCAAGAATGTCACAAGTCCAATTAAAGCCATGTGAAGGATGCGTGGCAAAGACAGGTTGAAACACAAATATCATTGTAAATGAACACAAATAAGCATGCTAATAATTATTAATTCCTGTTAACATTTCCTGAGCTATTCACACTAGTCATGACCACCTGAAGAGGTGGAATGATACTTAATTTATCCTCTACGAAGAGGATTTAAATAAACGCTGTTGTTTAGAATCTGCAGTCAAGCGTCTCGGCAATACAGTTGTACACATCATGGAGTGCTTCAATGTCTCCAGTGTTTTACCATTCATTAAGCATCATTTGGACCCTCCTATACTAGAACTGACCTTCACGCTATTATATATTTTTGGTACTTTGATGTTTCTGTACTGGACTCATGAAGCCTCTGGTGGGCGAAACGTTTCCTTAATAAAGTTACTTCACGTTGCATAAGTATCTCTTGTATACATGTGTCGATATTATCTTCCTCGTTTATAACGAATAGGCTGTTAAATACAGTTGGAAGTAAAGACTCAGATGAGTCACAGAGATGTTAGGAAGTACTTCAGCAGTCACAGAGTTATCAGGAAGTAAAATAATCTGAAAAGTGATGTAGTGGAGGCAGGAGTCGTACATAGCTTTAAGAAGAGGTATGATAAAGCTCATGGAGCAGGGAGAGAGCGACCTGGTAGCAACCAGTGAAGAGGCGGCGACAGGAGCTAAGAATCGACCCCTACAACCACAAAGAGGCGATTACACACACACACACACACACACACACACACACACACACACACACATACACACACACACACACACACACACACACACACACACACACACACACACACACACACACACACACACACACACACACACACACACACACACAACTATTCTCAGAACCATACAACCTATCACACCATCCCAACACACACTACAATCCATACCCACAGCCTCCACCCAACACCGAGCTATAGAATCCCACAGTATGCCACCAGGTCTCCCACCCTCACAGGCCCCCCAAACCACAGTGTTGGAAAGGAAACTGAAGGTATGGTACACAAACGCTGATGGAATAAAAAATAAGTGGGAGGAGTGGCATGAAAGAGTCAAAGAAGCATCACCGGACATCATAGCTCTCACAGAAACCAAGCTTACAGGTATGATAACAGATGCCATCTTTCCAACGGGATACCAAATCCTGAGGAAAGACAGAGGGAACAGGGGGGGTGGAGGAGTGGCGTTGCTGATCAAAAATCGCTGGAATTTTGATGAGCTGGAGAGAGGAGACAGCGGAGAAGAAAGTGATTACATAGCGGGAACACTTCACTCTGGAGGTCCCAAGGTGGTAATAGCAGTGATGTATAACCCACCACAGAACAGCAGGAGGCCAAGGCAAGAGTACGACGAGAGCAATAGAGCGATGGTTGACACACTGGCTAGAGTGGCCAGAAGAGCTCATGCATGCAGGGCAAAGCTCCTGATCATGGGTGACTTTAACCACAAGGAGATCGATTGGGAGAACTTGGACCCACATGGGGGCCAAGATACATGGAGGGCTAAGATGATGGAGGTGGTACTGGAAAACTTCATGTGCCAACACGTAAGGGACACTACAAGAGAGAGAGGAGAGGATGAACCAGCAAGGCTGGACTTAGTATTCACCTTGAGTAGTGCAGATATCGAGGACATCACATATGAAAGACCCCTTGGGGCCAGTGACCATGTGGTTTTAAGCTTCGAATACACAGTAGAGCTACAAGTGGAGGGAGAAGCAGGAAGGCCAGGACGAATGAAGCCAAACTACAAGAAAGGGGACTACACAGGAATGAGGAACTACCTGAACGGGGTTCAGTGGGACAGAGAACTGGCAGGGAAGCCAGTTAATGAGATGATGGAATATGTAGCAACAAAATGCAAGGAGGCTGAGGAGAGGTTTGTACCCAAGGGTAACAGGAATAATGAAAAAGCCAGGATGAGCCCATGGTTTACCCAAAGGTGCAGGGAGGCAAAAACCAAGTGTGCTAGGGAATGGAAGAAATATAGAAGGCAAAGGACCCAGGAGAATAAGGAGAACAGTCGTAGAGCCAGAAACGAATATGCACAGATAAGAAGGGAGGCCCAAAGACAATATGAAAATGACATAGCAGCAAAAGCCAAATCTGACCCGAAACTGTTGTACAGCCACATCAGAAGGAAAACAACAGTCAAGGACCAGGTAATCAGGCTAAGGAAGGAAGGAGGAGAGACAACAAGAAATGACCGTGAAGTATGTGAAGAACTCAACAAGAGATTCAAAGAAGTGTTCACAGAGGAGACAGAAGGGACTCCAGAAAGACGGAGAGGTGGGGCACACCACCAAGTGCTGGACACAGTGCACACAACCGAGGAAGAAGTGAAGAGGCTTCTGAGTGAGCTAGATACCTCAAAGGCAATGGGGCCAGATAACATCTCCCCATGGGTATTGAGAGAGGGAGCAGAGGCGCTATGTGTACCCCTAACAACAATATTCAATACATCTATCAAAACAGGGAGATTGCCTGAGGCATGGAAGACAGCAAATGTAGTCCCAATCTTTAAAAAAGGAGACAGACATGAAGCATTAAACTACAGACCAGTGTCACTGACATGTATAGTATGCAAAATCATGGAGAAGATTATCAGGAGAAGAGTGGTGGAACACCTAGAAAGGAACGATCTCATCAACAGCAGCCAACATGGTTTCAGGGACGGGAAATCCTGTGTCACAAACCTACTGGAGTTCTATGACATGGTGACAGCAGTAAGACAAGAGAGAGAGGGGTGGGTGGATTGCATTTTCTTGGACACAGTTCCACACAAGAGATTGGTGCAAAAACTGGAGGACATAGCAGGGATAACAGGGAAGGCACTACAATGGATCAGGGAATACTTGTCAGGAAGACAGCAGCGAGTCATGGTACATGGCGAGGTGTCAGAGTGGACACCTGTGACCAGCGGGGTCCCGCAGGGGTCAGTCCTAGGACCAGTGCTGTTTCTGGTATTTGTGAACGACATGACGGAAGGAATAGACTCTGAGGTGTCCCTGTTTGCAGATGACGTGAAGTTGATGAGAAGAATTCACTCCATCGAAGACCAGGCAGAACTACAAAGGGATCTGGACAGGCTGCAGACCTGGTCCAGCAATTGGCTCCTGGAGTTCAATCCTACCAAATGCAAAGTCATGAAGATTGGGGAAGGGCAAAGAAGGCCGCAGACGGAGTACAGTCTAGGGGGTCAGAGACTACAAACCTCACTCAAGGAAAAAGATCTTGGGGTGAGTATAACACCAGGCACATCTTCTGAAGCGCACATCAACCAAATAACTGCTGCAGCATATGGGCGCCTAGCAAACCTCAGAACAGCATTCCGACATCTTAATAAGGAATCATTCAGGACCCTGTACACCGTGTATGTTAGGCCCATATTGGAGTATGCGGCACCAGTTTGGAACCCACACCTAGCCAAGTACGTGAAGAAACTAGAGAAAGTGCAAAGGTTTACAACAAGACTAGTCCCAGAGCTAAGAGGTATGTCCTACGAGGAGAGGTTAAGGGAAATCAACCTGACGACACTGGAGGACAGGAGAGATAGGGGGGACCTGATAACGACATACAAAATACTGAGAGGAATTGACAAGGTGGACAAAGACAGGATGTTCCAGAGATTGGACACAGTAACAAGGGGACACAGTTGGAAGCTGAAGACACAGATGAATCACAGGGATGTTATGAAGTATTTCTTCAGCCACAGAGTAGTCAGTAAGTGGAATAGTTTGGGAAGCGATGTAGTGGAGGCAGGATCCATACATAGCTTTAAGCAGAGGTATGATAAAGCTCACGGCTCAGGGAGAGTGACCTAGTAGCGATCAGTGAAGAGGCGGGGCCAGGAGCTCGGACTCGACCCCCGCAACCTCAACTAGGTGAGTACAACTAGGTGAGTACACACACACACACACACACACACACACACACACACACAGCAGCCCGTTACCATAAAGAAAGAATCGCATGTTGCAAGATGACCTTGAATTATAGCAGTGAGTACAATATATCAGCTTAGTCTACCCTTCCCTCCCCCCCTCCACTCCCCTTCCTTCCCCTCCCCTCCTCCTCTCCCTTCTCCTCCCCTCCCCTCCCCTCCCTATCCATCCAATCCCCTACCTTCATTGTAGTCTATCCTCCCCTCAAATACCTCCACCACCCATCCAGTCCACTACCCACCTCCACCCATCTCTCTTCCACATCTCTCCCCTCAGCTCACTTCATCCATTCCCTCCTCCACCTTTCCCCTCCTTTGATCCCCTTCCTCCCCTCCCACCAACCCTCTCCTCCCCTCGCCTCCTCCAACAGGGACTCCAAACTACCTCAATCCTTCAGCTGCATAATTACACTTTCTCCTTGTATTTCGTGGTGGTTTAAGTTGCTGCTAAGACTAATAGCATGTACTTCTTTAGTGTTAAATGCTTGTGTGTTTGTCGTATATTTGTTGTGTTCCGAGTGTACCTGTGTGCTTGTTGTGTATTTGTTGTCTTTTGCGTACTCGTTATGTATTTGCTGTGAATGTTTGTTAAGTATTTGTTGTTTATCTGTTAAGTACTTGTTTACTGTATATCGCGTACCTGTCGAGAATTTGTTGTGACTTTGGCCGACTGTGTGTTGTGTACTTGTCGTGTATTTGTTGCAAACATACACACAAACACACAGGAGCCAGGAGCTGGCTAGTGCAGTGTTGTTATTGATCAATACCACTCGTCCGTGGTCACAATAATATAAAATACTGCTCGTTGAACTAGTACACCAAACAGGGACTAGAATGAAATTAGCCTAGAGTCATCCACGCCATCGTGTGTCCTTGAGTAAAGAGTACCACATTCAGTTTAGTGGATAAGGGCGTCATGTGTTTTCGCCCACCATGAGGCAGGCCAAAACAGCATGGGTTCGAGTCCTTGGCTAGTGCGGTGTTGTTATTGATCAATATGACTCGTCCGTGGTCACAATAATATATATATATATATATATATATATATATATATATATATATATATATATATATATATATATATTTGTGTGTGTGTGTGTGTGTGTGTGTGTGTGTGTGTGTGTGTGTGTGTGTGTGTGTGTGTGTGTGTGTGTGCTTGTGTGTATGTAGAGGAATCTAGAGAGGATGTGAAGCCGCCAGTAGTCAATATACTCATTCGTTCAGTGAGGTGTTCTCAAGGCTGTTGGGGGTGAGGGAGTGAGGGGAAACGAGGGGGCTTAGGGGAAGTGCCGAGGTGAGGGGAAGTGAGGGGTAAAGGGGAAAGAGAGGCGAGGGGCGACACGTCAAGATGTCATTATTTTAGTGGTGTGGATCAATAGACCTACAGGTGATGGTGGTGCAGGTGTGGCCCAGGTGAAGGTGGTGCAGGTGTGGCCCAGGTGAAGGTGGTGCAGGTGTGGCCCAGGTGAAGGTGGTGCAGGTGTGGCCCAGGTGAAGGTGGTGCAGGTGTGGCCCAGGTGAAGGTGGTGCAGGTGTGGCCCAGGTGAAGGTAGTGTAGGTGTGGCCCAAGCGAAGGTGGTGCAGATGTGGCCCAGGTGTAAGTGGCGTCACCTGGACTAACTATGCTGCTACATAGAGCCAAGAAATGTCACATAGCTCCAAAGACTGTTACATAGAATCAAGGACTGTCACATGAAGGCAAGAACTGCCACACACAGCCAAGGACTGCGACTTTAGCATTTATTAGTGGACACTACCATCACAGCATCAGGGAAAGGGACAGTGTCACTGACGAATTTTACAACAACAACAACTATAACGACAATAATAATAATAATAATAATAATAATAATAATAATAATAATAATAATAATAATAATAATAATAATAATAATAATAATAATAAGAAGAAGAAGAAGAAGAAGAAGAAGAACAACAACAACAACAACAAGAACAAGAACAAGAAAAATAATAAGAAAAACAAGAAAAATAATATTAATAATAACATCAATAACAACAACAACAATAATAACAACTAAACGACACAACATCTGTAATTATAGTAATGATAAATACATTCATTAGAAGGCGCTAAAACCGTATGGGGGAGGGGGGGTCATACAGAACTAATCACGTTTGGTTAAAGAAAAGGAAAGGCTTTTACTGTATACATCAAGATCCCTTTATCAACAACACACAAGCACACTTCGAAGGGATCCCTTCACGTCTTGCAATTCATCCCAACTATTACTTCTCTATTTCTGAAAGACTTTATTAATGTCAACTCAGTTGTTTTCGGTAACTTGAAATCATTGTCTTCTGGTTAATTGGGCTTAAAGCCTCTCCTTCTTAAAGAATCATTAGGTCAGTCTTGCATAGCTGTTCAAGAAAACTACACAAATAACCCGCACATGCCAGAGAGAAGCTTATGACGACCATTTACAAGAGACTTGTAAATGGTCCAAGTCGGACCGAAAGGTCGTAATGAGATTCTCCTTTGTGCGGATTTGTGTATTGTTCCACTCACAGCGTTGTGCCTTTTAGTTCGTCAACAATACTATAATCCAGGGAATAGAGATCAAAATAAACTCATGACATATATACACTGAGAGATACACACCTTTCTCCTCACTCTTGGCATATATACAATAAGAGATACACACCGATCCCTGTAATAATTCTTGGCATATATACACTGAGAAATACACACCTCTCTCTCTGTATATATCCTGATGAATTGTCTCTTAGTTGGTTAATGGGGTTTAAAGGCCATCGACTAGACGAGGGTCTTTTGGCTGCACGTAACCTTTTAACCACCAAAAAGAATACTTTAATCCTTACTTTAAGGTATGAAAATAAACTCTTAGCACATATATACGCTGAGAAAAATACACCTCTTATATATATATATATATATATATATATATATATATATATATATATATATATATATATATATATATATATATATATATAATATATATATATATACATGTGTGTGTGTGTGTGTGTATATATTATTATTATTATTATTAACACACTGGCCGATTCCCACCAAGGCAGGGTGACCGGAAAAAGAAAAACTTTCACCATCATTCACTCCATCACTGTCTTGCCAGAAGGGTGATTTACACTACAGTTTTTAAACTGCAACATTAACACCCCTCCTTCAGAGTGCAGGCACTGTACTTCCCATCTCCAGGACTCAAGTCCGGCCTGCCGGTTTCCCTGAATCCCTTCATAAATGTTACTTTGCTCACACTCCAACAGCACGTCCAGTATTAAAAACCATTTGTCTCCATTCACTCCTATCAAACACGCTCACGCATGCCCGCTGGAAGTCCAAGCCCCTCGCACACAAAACCTCCTTTACCCCCTCCCTCCAACCTTTCCTAGGCCGACCCCTACCCCGCCTTCCTTCCACTACAGACTGATACACTCTTGAAGTCATTCTGTTTCGCTCCAATTTCTCTACATGTCCGAACCGCCTCAACAACCCTTCCTCAGCCCTCTGGACAACAGTTTTGGCAATCCCGCACCTCCTCTTAACTTCCAAACTTCGAATTCTCTGCATTATATTCATACCACACATTGCCCTCAGACATGACATCTCCACTGCCTCCAGCCTTCTCCTCGCTGCAACATTCATCACCCATGCTTCACACCCATACAGGAGAGTTGGTAAAACTATACTCTCATACATTCCCCTCTTTGCCTCCAAGGACAAAGTTCTTTGTCTCCACAGACCCCTAAGTGCACCGCTCACCCTTTCCCCTCATCAATTCTATGATTCACCTCATCTTTCATAGACCCATCCGCTGACACGTCCACTCCCAAATATCTGAATACATTCACCTCCTCCATACTCTCTCCCTCCAATCTGATATCCAATCTTTCATCACCTAATCTTTTTGTTATCCTCATAACCTTACTCCTTCCTGTATTCACTTTCAATTTTCTTCTTTTACACACACTATATATAATATATATATACATGTATATATATTTATATGCCTGTGTGTATGTGTGTGTGTTGTGTGTATATATATCTTGTGCCGAATAGGTAAAACTTGCGATTTTGTCTAAAATAGCAACGCTTTCTTGCCGAATAAGGCAAGCGAAAATTTGAGTATGCAATAATTTCGCAAAAATCATTCGGAACCTAACGAAAAAAAAATACATTTCATTGCGTTTGTTTATTATTAAATTATTGCAAACTTATCTAAAATATATTTAGCTGGAGCAGGCTAAATTAAATTGCGCTTGTTATAACAAGGTTCTGCAACATTCCCTGCTACTGATGATGTGATGACTTCAACATAAAAGGCCTAGAGGACAAGTCATTGCAAACAAGGAGAGACTCTTCTATTCAAGATTGATGGACTGAACACATCGACTCAAGGTTGAGGGACTGATTACCTCATTCTCCTCCTGTTCTTCAAGTTTCTCCTACGAATGGACTGATGAAGCCACTGTGTGGCGAAACGTTTCCTCAATAAAGATACTCAAGAGTTGCACATGTGTCTAATTTATCAACATGTCGGTTCTCTGAACCATTCATCTACTAGAGACTCTTCCTGCTACAGTTATTTAGTAACCTTCCCTAGTGGTTTTACCAGCATTACTTTGAAAACTTATGTTGTTACCACAGTCATTTTTTCCTTCCTGTCTTCAAAACGAAGGAAGTTTCCCTGCTTTCAAACTTTCTTCATGATTCATATTTCGTAACTCTGGAATCTATTTCCCTGCATAGCTTTAAACTTTTTTAATATCACACTCTGGTGAAAAGTTGCAAAATATTAGTCTAAAATATGATTTTAAAGCCATTTTTACCCATACATTCAAAAAATGATCTGGAATTTGGCAGGATTTTGTGAGAGTCAGCACTGGAACAGCACTGTCTTCTCTATGTCATTCTTCTTTATTTGCCTCTACATCATTCTTCTTTATTTACGTCTATATCATTCTTTGTTATTTACTTTTATATATTTTCTTTGTTATTTACGCCTATATAAGTTTTTGAGATTTACATCTATATCATTCTTTATATATATATATATATATATATATATATATATATATATATATATATATATATATATATATATATATATATATATATATATATATTTATATATATATATATATATATATATATATATATATATATATATATATATATATATATATATATATATATATGCAATAAGATCACAGTAAACAGGTGATTTCAGAATATGCAAAACAACCACTCTGAAAGAATAGAGAAATTCCAAGCGCTTTCGTGACTACTCACATTATCAAAGAACTATGAAAGTAAAGCATCCAATGAAGGTATATAAGGGGTCTGGCCAACACTTCACTATCAGATCCCACAACGGTTAAACACCTGACGCGCGCCGGCCCAACTGGACAGGTCCTTCGCACAACCCACCAACAAACTATTCTGCCCAAGAAAATTTTAAAAATTATTTTTTGTCCAGTGTATTATTAAATTCTTCCCAAATTCTATTAATTATAAATGGATCTAATTTATATAAACCAAAGGAAATATTCATATTATTGTCAAAACTGCTTTTTATGAAACAAGATTCAATTATATTCCTGTCGACCATGGACTTGCTTGATACTACTTTCTTAACTTTTTGAAAATCAATTGGATGGTTAAAATCTCTTACATGAATAAATAGAGCATTGGAATCTTGTCCAGTTCTAATGCTATATTTATGTTGTTTTAATCTTAGTTCGAGATTTTTACCAGTTTGACCGTAATAAACTTTATCGCAATTTTTACAAGGAATCTTATAGACACATCCATCAGCATTTTGGGAGGAATTCTTTATCAAAAGTTTTTTACTGTATCAAGATTTTTGAATACAACTTTAATATTAAAAGCCTTAAGAAGAGAGGGCATATCAACCAAGTTATCATGGTAAGGGAGAACCAACTTATTTTTAGTTGAATAAGGCTGGTTGTCCCTTTTTGGATTGTAAAAAGTATTTCCAGCAACTTTAAAAGATTTATCAATTACATTTCTTGGGTATTTTAAATCATTACCTATTTCATAAATTTTGGATATTTCCTCATCTACGAACTCAGGACTACAAATTCGTAAAGCTCTCAAAAACATTGATGAGAAAACAGACAGTTTGATTCTATCTTGATGCGAAGAATAATAGTGGACATAGGAACAGTTATTTGTAGGTTTTCTGTAAATTTTAAATTTGAATTAGCGCTCCCCCTGATTAATGTAAAATAACAAAAAATAAATTCTTTGAATGAAAGCTAAAATGTGGGGAATTCCAGTCTATTATGGGGAATTCCAGTTTGCTATGGGGAATTCCAGTTTGTTGTGGGGAATTTCAGTCTGTTATGGGGAATTCCAGTCTATTATGGAAATTCCAGTCTTATGGGAATTCCAGTCTATTATGGGAATTCCAATCTATTATGGGAATTCCAGTCTATTATGGGGAATTTCAGTCTATTATGCGAAATTCCAGCTCACTCTACTATGGAAAATTCCATGTCAATCTATTACAGAAAATTCCATGTCAGTCTGTTATGAGAAATTCCATGTTAGCCTCTTCAATTATATCAACATCCTTCACTCTATCTGTGTTTTAGAGATTCAGATCCTTTACAGTCAAAATATTTTTGTAAACGCACTCTGAGATTTACTGCTCCATACATCACACATTCTTTTCTGAAGTTCAGTCCTTTAATCTTTACATTTTCTCTTCTATATTTAGTTTGTGTTTTGCAAACTTGGATGGAAGGTTTGGTTGTACCTTATGCTCTGGTCCACTATATCTTTTTCTAAGTTTGTTTATTCCACTCTTGTAATATTTGTATATATATTTCTAGATGTTTTTGAATCTCTGGAAAGGTTTCTGATTGGCCCGTTATTTCTGTTGATTCGAAGTCACTTTTTTTCGTTTTTCAAAGCTCTCCAACACCTTCCAGTAAACTATTCTTGATTTTTTTTAGATTTTTTTTAAGAATAAACCGTTTGATTCCATTTTCATATGTTACAGAATGACAGAACTTTATAAGTTATTTATAGCTGTCCCATGTACTATTTTTCCCATTTAGTTTCTCTAAAGTGCTCTATTGACAAAGTAAATTTTTAATTTCTGATAATCCAGTCGTTCCTGTTGATGTGTTTCTGTTTCATATCTAAAGTCATATGTACACTAAAGTACATGTGACTGCCAGCAGAACATTATCAATCTATGCAAGTGTATTTAGATTTCTTCCTTTCTTCTAGTACATACTTAGTCTGGTACTGACTCTGGGTAGTCTTATTTTACTCTCGTTGCCTCATTTATATGCTAATTCATATAAAAGGTCATTTATATTTAGAAATTCTGATCATTTATTTACATTTGAAGCCTGGTAAAGTGTTAAATTTATTTATTTGTGCTTAAACTCTCCAATTACGATATTTTTTCTTTCATTTCAGGGTCACTCTTCATCAGTAATTCCCTGAAGATATTTTTGTAATCCTTGGTATGAATCTCTCTCTCTCTCTCTCTCTCTCTCTCTCTCTCTCTCTCTCTCTCTCTCTCTCTCTCTCTCTCTCTCTCAGGTATTATTACGTTAACTGTTATAAGTTTTTATCTCTATTATGGATTTTTATCACTAAAATATCTATATTATCTGGGTTTTAGATTCAGATTTTCGCAGCATGTGCTGTTTGTTTTACCCCTTCAAGCACTGTCACTTCTTCAACTGTACTCACCTATTTGTACTCACCTATTTGTGGTTGCAGGGGTCGAGTCACAGCTCCTGGCCCCGCCTCTTCACTGATCGCTACTAGGTCACTCTCCCTGAGCCGTGAGCTTTATCATACCTCTGCTTAAAGCTATGTATGGATCCTGCCTCCACTACATCGCTTCCCAAACTATTCCACTTACTGACTACTCTGTGGCTGAAGAAATACTTCCTAACATCCCTGTGATTCATCTGTGTCTTCAGCTTCCAACTGTGTCCCCTTGTTACTGTGTCCAATCTCGGGAACATCCTGTCTTTGTCCACCTTATCAATTCCTCTCAGTATTTTGTATGTCGTTATCATGTCCCCCCTCTCTCTCCTGTCCTCCAGTGTCATCAGGTTGATTTCCCTTAACCTCTCCTCGTAGGACATACCTCTTAGCTCTGGGACTAGTCTTGATGCAAACCTTTGCACTTTCTCTAGTTTCTTTACGTGCTTGGCTAGGTGTGGGTTCCAAACTGGTGCCGCATACTCCAATATGGGCCTAACGTACACGGTGTACAGGGTCCTGAATGATTCCTTATTAAGATGTCGGAATGCTGTTCTGAGGTTTGCTAGGTGCCCATATGCTGCAGCAGTTATTTGGTTGATGTGCGCTTCAGGAGATGTGCCTGGTGTTATACTCACCCCAAGATCTTTTTCCTTGAGTGAGGTTTGTAGTCTCTGGCCCCCTAGACTGTACTCCGTCTGCGGTCTTCTTTGCCCTTCCCCAATCTTCATGACTTTGCACTTGGTGGGATTCAACTCCAGGAGCCAATTGCTGGACCAGGTCTGCAGCCTGTCCAGATCCCTTTGTAGTTCTGCCTGGTCTTCGATCGAGTGAATTCTTCTCATCAACTTCACGTCATCTGCAAACAGGGACACCTCAGAGTCTATTCCTTCCGTCATGTCGTTCACAAATACCAGAAACAGCACTGGTCCTAGGACTGACCCCTGTGGGACCCCCCTGGTCACAGGTGCCCACATTGACACCTCGCCACGTACCAAGACTCGCTGCTGTCTTCCTGACAAGTATTCCCTGATCCATTGCAGTGCCTTCCCTGTTATCCCTGCTTGGTCCTCCAGTTTTTGCACCAATCTCTTGTGTGGAACTGTGTCAAACGCCTTCTTGCAGTCCAAGAAAATGCAATCCACCTACCCCTCTCTCTCTTGTCTTACTGCTGTCACCATGTCATAGAACTAGAGTAGGTTTGTGACACAGGATTTCCCGTCCCTGAAACCATGTTGGCTGCTGTTGATGAGATCGTTCCTTTCTAGGTGTTCCACCACTCTTCTCCTGATAATCTTCTCCATGATTTTGCACACTATACATGTCAGTGACACTGGTCTGTAGTTTAATGCTTCATGTCTGTCTCCTTTTTTAAAGATTGGGACTACATTTGCTGTCTTCCATGCCTCAGGCAATCTCCCTGTTTCGATAGATGTATTGAATATTGTTGTTAGGGGTACACATAGCGCCTCTGCTCCCTCTCTCAATACCCATGGGGAGATGTTATCTGGCCCCATTGCCTTTGAGGTATCTAGCTCACTCAGAAGCCTCTTCACTTCTTCCTCGGTTGTGTGCACTGTGTCCAGCACATGGTGGTGTGCCCCACCTCTCCGTCTTTCTGGAGCTCCTTCTGTCTCCTCTGTGAACACTTCTTTGAATCTCTTGTTGAGTTCCTCACATACTTCACGGTCATTACTTGTTGTCTCTCCTCCTTCCTTCCTTAGCCTGATTACCTGGTCCTTGACGGTTGTTTTCCTCCTGATGTGGCTGTACAACAGTTTCGGGTCAGATTTGGCTTTCGCTGCTATGTCGTTTTCATATTGTCTTTGGGCCTCCCTTCTTATCTGTGCATATTCGTTTCTGGCTCTACGACTGCTCTCCTTATTCTCCTGGCTCCTTTGCCTTCTATATTTCTTCCATTCCCTAGCACACTTTGTTTTTGCCTCCCTGCACCTTTGGGTAAACCATGGGCTCATCCTGGCTTTTTCATTATTCCTGTTACCCTTGGGTACAAACCTTTCCTCAGCCTCCTTGCATTTTGTTGCTACATATTCCATCATCTCATTAACTGGCTTCCCTGCCAGTTCTCTGTCCCACTGAACCCCGTTCAGGAAGTTCCTCATTCCTGTGTAGTCCCCTTTCTTGTAGTTTGACTTCATTCGTCCTGGCCTTCCTGCTTCTCCCTCTACTTGTAGCTCTACTGTGTATTCGAAGCTTAAAACCACATGGTCACTGGCCCCAAGGGGTCTTTCATATGTGATGTCCTCGATATCTGCACCACTCAAGGTGAATACTAAGTCCAGCTTTGCTGGTTCATCATCTCCTCTCTCTCTTGTAGTGTCCCCTACGTGTTGGCACATGAAGTTTTCCAGTACCACCTCCATCATCTTAGCCCTCCATGTATCTTGGCCCCCATGTGGGTCCAAGCTATCCCAATCGATCTCCTTGTGGTTAAAGTCACCCATGATCAGGAGCTTTGCCCTGCATGCATGAGCTCTTCTGGCCACTCTAGCCAGTGTGTCAACCATCGCTCTATTGCTCTCGTCGTACTCTTGCCTTGGCCTCCTGCTGTTCTGTGGTGGGTTATACATCACTGCTATTACCACCTTGGGACCTCCAGAGTGAAGCGTTCCCGCTATGTAATCACTTTCTTCTCCGCTGTCTCCTCTCTCCAGCTCATCAAAATTCCAGCGATTTTTGATCAGCAATGCCACTCCTCCACCCCCCTGTTCCCTCTGTCTTTCCTCAGGATTTGGTATCCCGTTGGAAAGATGGCATCTGTTATCATACCTGTAAGCTTGGTTTCTGTGAGAGCTATGATGTCCGGTGCTTCTTTGACTTTTTCATGCCACTCCTCCCACTTATTTGTTATTCCATCAGCGTTTGTGTACCATACCTTCAGTTTCCTTTCCAACACTGTGGTTTGGGGGGCCTGTGAGGGTGGGAGACCTGGTGGCATACTGTGGGATTCAATAGCTCGGTATTGGGTGGAGGCTGTGGGTATGGATTGTAGTGTGTGTTGGGATGGTCTGATAGGTTGTATGGTTCTGAGAATAGTTGTGTGTGTGCTTGCCCTTGCTGTTCTGTTCTGCTCTGACTGACCTCTGCTGGTTCCATCCTTGTCTCTTTTCCTAGCTCCTTTCGCTTTTTTGTCCTCTCCCTCAGCTGCTGTCGTTCTGATTTTGTTCTGTCTCTGTCTAGGAACACCCTCTTGTACTCTTCCGAGTATTTCAATCGTGGTTTCTCTTGGAGGATCCTGTTCCGCACTGTTTCCGTCCTGAGAATCAGCTTGATTGGTCGGTTTCTCCCCTTCGAGTATCCCCCTATTCTCTGAAAATTTACAATCTCGTCCATCTCTTCACCTATTTCCGTGATGATTTTCTCAATCTCCTTTCTTTCTTCCTGCTACCTTTCAGTGTGTGTCCTTTCCTCTCTCTCCTGAAGCCCTTGAATAAACACTGATTTTGCCCTTTCCTCCTCCCATTGCCTCACCCTCTGTGACTCTGGATCCTGCCTGTATGTGGTCAGTTTCTCCCTTGATTTTTCCAGTGGCTCTTGATAGCATGGTTGTGCCTCAGCATTCGACCTATCACCCTCTCCATCTGCAACCAGCTGTTCTTCCCTTTCACTCCTTGGTCCTCCTTGGCAGGCTGATATGACCTTAGCATAATTCATAATTCCTTCCTTCCTGTTCGGCCTCGCAGCTTCATATGCTGTGTCTTCTCTGGTCACTGCCCCTGTAACTCGCTTCAGCCTATTTATCTCAACTTCTAGGACCCTTATCTTGGCTACTGCAGTTTCGACTTGTGCCTCCCAATTCTTTGTCTCCTTCTCCAACCTCTTTTCCAATTTCACAGAGAGCTCTTTCTCCATTTTTTCAGAAAGCTCTCCTAATTTTCTCTCCCACTCTTGTTCCATCCTTTTCCACTGCTCCTCCATCCACTCCTCCCTACCAGAACCATTCTCATCTGGTCCTTGGTTCCTGCGAGTCCCCACCATTTTTTTTTGTGAGAGAAGAGAGAAGGGAAAGGTAGAAGTGTGTGTGTGTGTGTGTGTGTGTGTGTGTGTGTGTGTGTGTGTGTGTGTGTGTGTGTGTGTGTGTGTGTGTGTGTGTGTGTGTGTGTGTGTGTGTGTGTGTGTGTGTGTGTGTGTGTGTGTGTGTGTGTGTGTGTGTGTGTGTGTGTGTGTGTGTGTATGTGTGTGTGCGTGTGTGTGTGTGTGTGTGTGTGTGTGTGTGTGTGTGTGTGTGTGTGTGTGTGTGTGTGTGTGTGTGTGTGTGTGTGTGTGTGTGTGTGTGTGTGTGTGTGTGTGTGTGTGTGTGTGTGTGTGTGTGTGTGTGTGTGTGTGTGTGTGTGTGAGTGTGTGTAAGTGGGTGGATGAGCAAGTGTATATATCAACCTGAGCAAAGTTAATTTAATATTTCCCTCTTATCTACATATTGTAGTTTAAGTTTATATATCCAGATTATTAATGTTTGCGGAGCAACAGCTTCAGACAATAATATGAAGAAAATAATTTAATGCATTCTCGGTTTTGTACCAGCAGACTGCATTCACTTCTCTGCTCTCTGAAGATACATCTTTTTTTTATATAAACAGTATTTAACTCTAAATTTTAACACACTGAGCCCGTATTTCAATCAGCCTGGACAGATATCTGTTGACGTGGATATAAAGATGTACTGAAGACAGTATAGATGAAACGAAACAGGATAAAGCTCCAAAGATGGATTTGTCACAATACAATTTTGCTCTTGTGTCTTTTCTTGAATGTATATTCCTCTAATCAGCTTTTTAACTATTTTTTTTTCCAAATTCAGAAGATATCTTAAACCTAATTGTGTTAAACTTTAGTCCCAAATTTTATTACAAACTGAGGTTAAGGCAGATAAATGTGAAATTTATAATTTAGATTGATTAAAGCATGTGTGTGTTGGCAGTAACCTGGAACTAAGTCCACATTATCTTCCGTTTTACAACACAATAAAATCTTTCCCTCCCATTCTCTACGAATTTCTCTCTCGTCTCGTATTCCTGTATTACTCTGTATCTCAGTAGTTTTATTTTAAAAGCAATATCAGACGATAAATGATGGAAGTCTCAACACTTACATGAACAGCAGCTGTGGTTGTACGGATGAGTCTTGGTGCAGTACGGTAAGCTGGTTCATCCATAAAGTTGTATTCACTCCCAGACGACAGAGGAAACCTGAAGTGTAACTTTGACGACAGCGTCCAGGGCGACCCATGACTTCCTCACCCACTTGCAGTCCCCACCTGGATCCGTAGTTCACTTATAACGCTCTGTCAACCTCTCTTCCATTTTTCTTCTGCCTCCACCACCTTGTAAGCTGAATGACCCAGGCTGGTTTAGGCTCTACTTGTAAAGTACATTCACTTGACGTGTCCTTCAACACTCACGAACGCAACCTTGTGTCTCTGTGCTGTTAAAAGTTGTCTTTCTTTACGCTCGACTTCCACGAATCTGAATTCTATATATCGCAAAAACGTCACTCAGTTGTTGGTTTCTGCTGCCCGAGTCTGGTCTTGAAGCCATTCTCGTGCTCCTGCAAAGTAAGAATTTGCAATTTATTACCAACAAGCAACTTATGCTTTCACTTTTATTCTCCCATATGTATGTTTATTATGTGAATGTTTGAATTATAAACAAAACAATAAATGCATAATAATGAAAGAGCAAACATTCATTTATGCACTACTTTTCACTCCATTAAAAATATCCAAAATAAGAGTCAAAATATCATGGCTGGAACAATAATTCACAAATAACCCACACTTAAGAGAGGAAACATTAGTCGACCTTATGGTGCAAGCTGGGCCATTATCAAGTCACAACTCTGATTTCATAATGGTCCAGGATTGACCCGAACGTCGTCAAACGTTTCCTAACCTAATTGTGGATTATTTCTGTATTTTTTCCCAGAACAGACTGATGTAGTGGCCAGGCTAAGGCTAGGTTAAAAGTACCTCTGACAGCTTGGCATATACATAGATAATGATCACACTGCACTTACATTATGTGGTCAGCCTGATGCTCATTATCTCTAACACTAAGTTCTTGATCGTCCATGTATTGAGGAATATAGAGATATAGAGTATAGAGTATAATAACTTATGTGATATGTCAAGATATCTACTTAAGAAAAGTAAGATACCAGACATTACAGCAAATATCCTTAATTAACGTGCAGCAGGTGAAGCATAAATTATAAATATACATGTATATCTAGATGGAATTAACCCTGTTTTAGGGCCTTGTTCCCAGGCTTTTGTGTATCCGTATCCTCTTGCGCTACCGTGCACAGGATGCCTATGTGGGACAAAATAAACTAGCTGCATCGGCGGCAAAATCTAAATCCAAACTTGCTTCTTAGACCTCACGAAAAGTTGTACAAGGCTTGTATGCATTGTTTACTTTTTATGTTATGAAGAGCTCAATAAACATTGACTTTTAGGTCGTTACGAGACACGCAAACGGCATATATAGAGCGTCATAGGACCAGAATAGCAGCTGGTCTCTAATTTTTTCCAATTATATGTATAAGTTCGCAGAAGCTATCAACTGGTTACGACGCCATTGTGTTTAGTTCCGCTTTGCTACGGTGTCAGTAACTAGGTCATAGAAAGAAACTGGATATTACGGAGTGCGTGGGTGAAGGTGGTAGATTACTGGTACAGGAAGGTGGTAATGGTGGATGAATGGGTGTATGGGTGGTGGATCAGCGCTTTTATCACGACCAAGGTGAAGATAGTATAACAAAAGCTTCTCTCCCCACCCTCCATTATCTATGACCACTCTGTTGGATGACAATACGGTTAATGAAATTACCACGAAGTACTGAAACGCTTGCATGCGTGTATGATTAAAATGGGGGAAGTAGGCTTAACACTGCTACTACTACTACTACTGCTACTACTGCTACTACTAATGCTACTACTGCTACTACCACCACCACCACCACTACTACTACTACTACTACTGCTGATGGCACTATTACTACAACAACTACTACTACTTCTACTGCTACTACCACTAATACTACTACTACTACTACTACTACTATTACTACTGCTACTACCACTACTATTACTACTACTACTACTACTACTACTACTGCTGCTGCTGCTGCTACTATTACTACAACAACTACTACTACTTCTACTACTACTACTACTACTATTACTACAACTGCTACTACTACAAATACTACTGCTACTACAACATCTACTACTACTACTATAACTACTACTTCTACAATAACAACAACTACTACTACTACTACAACAACTACTATTACTTTTACAACAACAACTACTACTACTATTCCTATTAATCACAGAACGGTGTTGTTCGGACCCTAAGATTCACAGGCCAGTGCGTTAACCACTGGACCCTCTGGCTCTAATAAGATTCATCCAACTAGATATATTTCTATACACCATAGGGAGGTTAGTCACCTGCCATGGGTTCAAGTCCCAACCGTTCCCTGATTTGTCTGCAATCGTGTTATTACCATGTCGAAAGTCATTATTATTATTATTATTATTATTATTATTATTATTATTATTATTATTATTATTATTATTATTATTATTATTGTTGTTGTTGTTATTATTATTGTTATTATCATTATTAAAAATATTTTAACTACTACTGCTACTACTGTTGATACCACTACTATATTACTATTGTTGCTGTTGTTGTTACTACTCTCTCTCTCTCTCCCCTTTTCTCTCTCTCTCTCTGCTTCTCTCTTTCTCTCTCTCTTTCTCTCTCTCTCTCTCTCTCTCTCTCTCTCTCTCTCTCTCTCTCTCTCTCTCTCTCTCTCTCCTTCCTGAAAAAGCGTTGTTGATGACCAAGAAAAGTGACTTACTGACCTTTTTGGAAATGTACGAAACTCTTTGATACAGAAAAACTTTCCTTTATTTAAGTTTTTTGCATATTTATCAAATATAAGAGCTTTCTCGATATGAAAAACTTTTTGATATAAAACTTTTTATATGTAAGAACCGTTTAATTTATTAGAACTTTCTGATTTGATAGAACTTTTTGGTATCAAGAACTTTTTTAATATTTTAGACTTTTTATAAGTAAGAACTTATTGATATTTTTAACTTTTTATAAGTAAGAACATTTTGTTATTTTTGAACTTTTTATAACTAGCTTTGACTGTGACATAACTAGCCTTGACTGAGACATAACTAGCCTTGACTGAGACATAACTAGCCTTGACTGAGACATAACTAGCCTTGACTGAGACATAACTAGCCTTGACCGAAACATAACTAGCCTTCACTGAGACATAACTAGCCTTGACTGAGACATAACTAGCCTTGACCGAGACATAACTAGCCTTGACTGAGACATAACTAGCCTTGACTGAGACATAACTAGCCTTGACTGAGACATAACTAGCCTTGACTGAGACATAACTAGCCTTGACTGAGACATAACTAGCCTTGACTGAGACATAACTAGCCTTGACTGAGACATAACTAGCCTTGACTGAGACATAACTAGCCTTGACTGAGACATAAATAGCCTTGACCGAGACATAACTAGCCTTCACTGAGACATAACTAGCCTTGACTGAGACATAACTAGCCTTGACCGAGACATAACTAGCCTTGACTGAGACATAAATAGCCTTGACTGAGACATAACTAGCTTTGACTGTGACGTAACTAGCCTTGACTGAGACATAACTAGCCTTGACTGAGACATAACTAGCCTTGGCTGAGACATAACTAGCCTTGACCGAGACATAACTAGCCTTCACTGAGACATAACTAGCCTTCACTGAGACATAACTAGCCTTGACTGAGACATAACTAGCCTTGACTGAGACATAACTAGCCTTGACTGAGACATAACTAGCCTTGACTGAGACATAACTAGCCTTGACTGAGACATAACTAGCCTTGGCTGAGACATAACTAGCCTTGACTGAGACATAACTAGCCTTGACTGAGACATAACTAGTCTTGACTGAGACATAACTAGCCTTGACTGAGACATAACTAGCCTTGACCGAGACATAACTAGCCTTGACCGAGACATATCTAGCCTTGACTGAGACATAACTAGCCTTGACTGAGACATAACTAGCCTTGACTGAGACATAACTAGCCTTGACCGAGACATAACTAGCCTTGACTGAGACATAACTAGCCTTGACTGAGACATAACTAGCCTTGACTGAGACGTAACTAGCCTTGACTGAGACATAACTAGCCTTCACTGAGACATAACTAGCCTTGACTGAGACATAACTAGCCTTGACCGAGACATAACTAGCCTTGACTGAGACGTAACTAGCCTTGGCTGAGACATAACTAGCCTTGACTGAGACATAACTAGCCTTGACCGAGACATAACTAGCCTTGATCGAGACATAACTAGCCTTGACTGAGACATAACTAGCCTTGACTGAGACATAACTAGCCTTGACTAAGATATAACTAGCCTTGACTGAGACATAACTAGCCTTGACCGAGACATAACTAGCCTTGACAGAGACATAACTAGCCTTGTCTGAGACATAACTAGCCTTGACTGGGACATAACTAGACTTGACCGAGACATAACTAGCCTTGACTGAGACATAATTAGCCTTGACCGAGACATAACTAGCCTTGACCGAGACATAACTAGCCTTGACCGAGACATAATTAGCCTTGACTGAGACATAGCTAGCCTTGACTGAGACATAGCTAGCCTTAAATAACAAAAAGGCACAATACCGTGACTGGAACGATACACAAATAACCCGCACATAAAAGACAGAAGCTTACGACGACGTTTCGGTCCGACTTGGACCATTGACAAAGTCACGGTCCAAGTCGGACCGAAACGTCGTCGTAAGCTTCTGTCTTTTATGTGCGGGTTATTTGTGTATAGCTAGCCTTGACTGAGACATAACTAACCTTGATTGATACAAAACTAGCCTTGACTGAGACATAACTAGCCTTGACCGAGACATAACTAGCCTTGACTGAGACATAATGGTCCAAGTCGGACCGAAACGTCGTCGTAAGCTTCTGTCTTTTATGTGCGGGTTATTTGTGTATAGCTAGCCTTGACTGAGACATAACTAACCTTGATTGATAGAAAACTAGCCTTGACTGAGACATAACTAGCCTTGACCGAGACATAACTAGCCTTGACTGAGACATAACTAGCCTTGACTGAGACATAACTAGCCTTGACTGAGACATAACTAGCCTCGGCTGAGACATAACTAGCCTTGACTGAGACATAACTAGCCTTGACTGAGACGTAACTAGCCTTGACTGAGACGTAACTAGCCTTGACTGAGACATAACTAGCCTTGACCGAGACATAACTAGCCTTGACTGAGACGTAACTACCCTTGACTGAGACATGACTAGTCTTGACTGAGACATAATTAGCCTTGACTGAGACATAGCTAGCCTTGACTGAGACATAACTAGCCTTGATTGATACATAACTAGCCTTGACTGAGACATAACTAGCCTTGACCGAGACATAACTAGCCTTGACTGAGACATAACTAGCCTTGACCGAGACATAACTAGCCTTGACTGAGACATAACTAGTCTTGACTGAGACATAACTAGTCTTGACTGAGACATAACTAGCCTTGACCGAGACATAACTAGCCTTGACTGAGACATAACTAGCCTTGACTGAGACATAACTAGCCTTGACTGAGACATAACTAGCCTTGACTGAGACATAACTAGCCTTGACTGAGACATAACTAGCCTCGGCTGAGACATAACTAGCCTTGACTGAGACATAACTAGCCTTGACTGAGACATAACTATCCTTGACTGAGACGTAACTATCCTTGACTGAGACGTAACTAGCCTTGACTGAGACATAACTAGCCTCGGCTGAGACATAACTAGCCTTGACTGAGACATAACTAGCCTTGACTGAGACATAACTAGCCTTGACTGAGACATAACTATCCTTGACTGAGACGTAACTAGCCTTGACTGAGACATAACTAGCCTTGAAGACGAGGTAACAAGCCTTGTATATGAAGTAACTGACCTTGACTGATGTTTTCGAACTTATAAGTAAGAACGTTTTTGATATGGAATAAACTTTTTGAAACATAATAGTATTTTGAAATAGAATAAATTTTTTAAACGAAATAGCAACTTTATTTTCTTGGCATTTAGATGGAACCAACATCATCAAATATCTCCTAACAGAAAGTAATTTTTGTTTGTGTTTGTCTGTGCTTCTATGTTTGTCTCTTTTTCTGTCTGTGTTTGTCTCTGCTTTTGTCGTCTGTTCTTGTCTCTGCTTCTGCCTGTTCTTGTCTCTGTTTCTGTCTTTTCTTGCTTCTGCTTCTGTCTGTGCTTGTCTCCTCTTCTGTCTGTTTTTGTCTCTGCTACTCTCTGTTCTTGTCTCTGCTTCTGTTTGCTCTTGTCTCTGCTTCTGTCTGCTCTTGTCTCTCCTTCTGTCTGCTCTTGTCTCTGCCTCTGTCTGTTCTTGTCTCTGCTTCTGTCTGTTCTTGTCTCTGTTTCTGTCTGCTGTTGTCTCTGCTTCAGTCTGTTCTTCTCTCCGCTTCTGTCTGTTATTGTTTCTGTTTCTGTCTGTTCCTGTCTCTGCTTCTGTCTGTTCTTGTGTCTGCTTCTGTCTGCTCTTGTCCCTGCTTCTGTCTGTTCCTGTCTCTGCTTCTGTCTGTTCTTGTCTGTGCTTCTGTCTGTTCTTGTCTCTGCTTCTGTCTGCTCTTGTCCCTGCTTCTGTCTGTTCCTGTCTCTGCTTCTGTCTGTTCTTGTCTCTGCTTCTGTCTGCTGTTGTCTCTGCTTCAGTCTGTTCTTCTCTCCGCTTCTGTCTGTTATTGTTTCTGCTTCTGTCTGTTATTGTTTCTGCTTCTGTCTGTTCTTGTTTCTGCTTCTGTTTGCTCTTGTCTCTGCTTCTGTCTGTTCTTGTCTCTGCTTCTGTCTGCTCTTGTCTCTTCTTGTCTGTTCTTGCCTCTGCTTCTGTCTGTTCATGTCTCTGCTTCTGTCTGCTGTTGTCTCTGCTTCTGTCTGCTCTTGTCCCTGCTTCTGTCTGTTCTTGTCTCTGCTTCTGTCTGTTCTTGTCTCTGCTTCTGTCTGTTCTTTTCTCTGCTTCTGCCTGTTCTTGTCTCTGCTTCTGTCTGCTCTTATCTCTGCTTTTGTCTGTTCTTGTCTCTGCTTCTGTCTGTTCTTGTCTCTGCTTCTGTCTGCTCTTGTCTCTGCTTCAGTCTGTTCTTGTCTCTGCTTCTGTCTGCTCTTTTCTCTGCTTCTGTCTGCTCTTGTCTCTGCTTCTGTCTGCTCTTGTCTCTGCTTCTGTCTGCTCTTGTCTCTGCTTCTGTCTGCTCTTGTCTCTGCTTCTGTCTGCTCTTGTCTCTGCTTCTGTCTGCTCTTGTCTCTTCTTCAGTCTGTTCTTGTCTCTGCTTCTGTCTGTTCTTGTCTCTGCTTCTGTCTGCTCTTGTCTCTGCTTCTGTCTGCTCTTGTCTCTGCTTCTGTCTGCTCTTGTCTCTGCTTCTGTCTGTTCTTGTCTCTGCTTCTGTCTGCTCTTGTCTCTGCTTCTGTCTGCTCTTGCCTCTGCTTCTGTCTGCTCTTGTCTCTGCTTCTGTCTGTTCTTGTCTCTGCTTCTGTCTGCTCTTGTCTCTTCTTGTCTGTTCTTGCCTCTGCTTCTGTCTGTTCATGTCTCTGCTTCTGTCTGCTGTTGTCTCTGCTTCTGTCTGCTCTTGTCCCTGCTTCTGTCTGTTCTTGTCTCTGCTTCTGTCTGTTCTTGTCTCTGCTTCTGTCTGTTCTTTTCTCTGCTTCTGCCTGTTCTTGTCTCTGCTTCTGTCTGCTCTTATCTCTGCTTTTGTCTGTTCTTGTCTCTGCTTCTGTCTGTTCTTGTCTCTGCTTCTGTCTGCTCTTGTCTCTGCTTCAGTCTGTTCTTGTCTCTGCTTCTGTCTGCTCTTTTCTCTGCTTCTGTCTGCTCTTGTCTCTGCTTCTGTCTGCTCTTGTCTCTGCTTCTGTCTGCTCTTGTCTCTCCTTCTGTCTGCTCTTGTCTCTGCTTCTGTCTGCTCTTGTCTCTGCTTCTGTCTGCTCTTGTCTCTTCTTCAGTCTGTTCTTGTCTCTGCTTCTGTCTGTTCTTGTCTCTGCTTCTGTCTGCTCTTGTCTCTGCTTCTGTCTGCTCTTGTCTCTGCTTCTGTCTGCTCTTGTCTCTGCTTCTGTCTGTTCTTGTCTCTGCTTCTGTCTGCTCTTGTCTCTGCTTCTGTCTGCTCTTGCCTCTGCTTCTGTCTGCTCTTGTCTCTGCTTCTGTCTGCTCTTGTCTCTGCTTCTGTCGGCTCTTGTCTCTGCTTCTGTCTGCTCTTGTCTCTGCTTCTGTCTGTTCTTGTCTCTGCTTCTGTCTGCTCTTGTCTCTGCTTCTGTCTGTTCTTGTCTCGGCTTCTGTCTGCTCTTGTCTCTGCTTCTGTCTGTTCTTGTCTCTGCTTCTGTCTGTTCTTGTCTCTGCTTCTGTCTGTTCTTGTCTCTGCTTCTGTCTGCTCTTGTCTCTGCTTCTGTCTGTTCTTGTCTCTGCTTCTGTCTGCTCTTGTCTCTGCTTCTGTCTGCTCTTGTCTCTGCTTCTGTCTGTTCTTGTCTCTGCTTCTGTCTGCTCTTGTCTCTGCTTCTGTCTGCTCTTGTCTCTGCTTCTGTCTGCTCTTGTCTCTGCTTCTGTCTGCTCTTGTCTCTGCTTCTGTCTGTTCTTGTCTCTGCTTCTGTCTGCTCTTGTCTCTGCTTCTGTCTGTTCTTGTCTCTGCTTCTGTCTGCTCTTGTCTCTGCTTCTGTCTGTTCTTGTCTCTGCTTCTGTCTGCTCTTGTCTCTGCTTCTGTCTGTTCTTGTCTCTGCTTCTGTCTGTTCTTGTCTCTGCTTCTGTCTGTTCTTGTCTCTGCTTCTGTCTGCTCTTGTCTCTGCTTCTGTCTGTTCTTGTCTCTGCTTCTGTCTGCTCTTGTCTCTGCTTCTGTCTGCTCTTGTCTCTGCTTCTGTCTGTTCTTGTCTCTGCTTCTGTCTGCTCTTGTCTCTGCTTCTGTCTGCTCTTGTCTCTGCTTCTGTCTGCTCTTGTCTCTGCTTCTGTCTGCTCTTGTCTCTGCTTCTGTCTGCTCTTGTCTCTGCTTCTGTCTGCTCTTGTCTCTGCTTCTGTCTGCTCTTGTCTCCGCTTCTGTCTGCTCTTGTCTCTGCTTCTGTCTGTTCTTGTCTCTGCTTCTGTCTGCTCTTGTCTCTGCTTCTGTCTGCTCTTGTCTCTGCTTCTGTCTGTTCTTGTCTCTGCTTCTGTCTGTTCTTGTTTCTGCGTCTGTCTGTGTTTATCTCTATTTCCTGCGTTTTTATCTGCAGATTTTTATGTCAGTGTTTTATTTTTTTTTTTTTTTTGCCTCACTTCTTCTGTTTTACTGTTTTTCAAGCAAATTCTTCGCACCTGAAAACATATTCGATGTCTGAATTTTTTTTCTTCTTGTCTCGAATTAAAAGTTTTCAAAGTTCTGGAAGATATTGCCATTTTTGTTCCAATGTTGCTGTTATATTTTTGCCCAGATTATATTTAACGTTTTCTTAGATGGAACATTTAGCATTACATTATTTGGAATTTATTAGGAATTTAATTACTGTTAAGATTGTAATTATCACAAAAATAAAATATCTTCCATTGCCTATAGCTGATATGTTGTCTAGATAATTTGTTGTAATGATCAATGTTATTTTTCTATTTATCATATTTTAAATATTCTAATATTTTTATATTTAATCCACCTTTCATAATATTACATTACTGTTAAACACAGTTTTCCACCCCTCATCCGCCGCCCTCACTCGCTTAGAGGGCATCAATTGGCGAAATGCTGACAATCAGCAAGGATGAAGAGTGTCTGCTCTGTCTCTATTAACACAGCCTCACACACCGATATCATCTTGTCTTTTTATTCAGCTGTTCCTTCTTCTTCGTCTTCTCTCTCTCTCTCTCTCTCTCTCCACACACACACACACACACACACACACACACACACACACACACACACACACACACACACATAAAACTCCAGAAGGTTTGTGACACAGGATTTGCCTTCCGTGAATCCGTGCTGGTTGGCATTTATACTCCTGGAACGGAACAGGAGTATAAATGCCAACCAGCACGGATTCACGGAAGGCAAATCCTGTGTCACAAACCTTCTGGAGTTTTATGATAAAATAACAGAAGTAAGACACGAGAGAGAGGGGTGGGTTGATTGCATCTTCTTGGACTGCAAGAAGGCCTTTGACGCAGTTCCTCACAAGAGATTAGTGCAGAAGCTAGAGCATCAGGCGCATATAACAGGAAGGGCACTGCAATGGATCAGAGAATACCTGACAGGGAGGCAACAACGAGTCATGGTACGTAATGATGTATCACAGTGGGCACCTGTGACGAGCGGGGTCCCACAGGGGTCGGTCCTAGGACCAGTGCTATTTTTGGTATATGTGAACGACATGACGGAAGGGTTAGACTCAGAAGTGTCCCTGTTTGCAGATGATGTGAAGTTAATGAGGAGAATTAAATCTGATGAGGACCAGGCAGGACTTCAAAGAGACCTGGACAGACTGGACATCTGGTCCAGCAAATGGCTTCTCGAATTTAATCCTTCCAAATACAAAGTCATGAAGATAGGGGAAGGGCACAGAAGACCACAGACAGAGTATAGGCTAGGTGGCCAAAGACTGCAAACCTCACTCAAGGAGAAAGATCTTGGGGTGAGTATAACACCGAGCATGTCTCCGGAAGCACACATCAATCAGATAACTGCTGCAGCATATGGGCACCTGGCAAACCTGAGAACAGCATTCCGATACCTTAGTAAGGAATCATTCAAGACACTGTACACCGTGTATGTCAGGCCCATACTGGAGTATGCAGCACCTGTTTGGAACCCGCACTTGATAAAGCACGTCAAGAAACTAGAGAAAGTACAAAGGTTTGCGACAAGGTTAGTTCCAGAGCTAAGGGGAATGTCCTATGAAGAAAGATTAAGGGAAATCGGCCCGACGACACTGGAGGACAGAAGGGTCAGGGGAGACATGATAACGACATATAAAATACTGCGTGGAATAGACAAGGTGGACAAAGACAGGATGTTCCAGAGAGGGGACACAGAAACAAGAGGCCACAATTGGAAGTTGAAGACACAAATGAGTCAGAGAGATAGCAGGAAGTATTTCTTCAGTCATAGAGTTGTAAGGCAGTGGAATAGCCTAGAAAATGACGTAGTGGAGGCAGGAACCATACACAGTTTTAAGACGAGGTTTGATAAAGCTCATGGCGCGGGGAGAGAGAGAGACACACACACACACACACACACACACACACACACACACACACACACACACACATACATACATACACACACTAAAACACACACACACACAAACACACACAAACACACACACACACACAAACACACACACACACACACACACACACACACACACACACACACACACACACACACACACACACACACACACATACACACACAAACACACACACACACACACACACACACACACACACACACACACACACACACACACACACACACACACACACACACACACACACACACACACACACACACACACACACAGGCCATGGAATAGCCTAGAAAGTGATGTGGTGGAGGCAGGAACCATACATAGTTTTAAGGCGAGGTATGATAGAGCTCATGGGGCAGGGAGAGAGAGGACCTAGTAGCAATCAGCGAAGAGGCGGGGCCAGGAGCTGTGACTCGACCCCTGCAACCACAAATAGGTGAGTACAAATAGGTGAGTACACACACACACACACACACACATGAATTTAGATTTTTTACATAAACAAATAAACACTGAAGAACAACAAAACCCATTAATGTTACAACGTTTATCTGCCTCAAAGGAAACATTTAGACAGAATGAGTGTGTGAGGCCAGGAGCCGGTCATACGTAAGGAGAGACGAGCGTGTGAGGAGCATTGGTAAGGACCTGAGAGGAAACATTAGTACCAGACGACTCCAGAGAGATGTACAGGGTTGGGGGAAGAAAGAGGACTGGACAGAGAGAAGGAAGGGGAAGAATTGTGGAGGTAGAAGAGGAAAGGATGAAGAGAGGGAGATAGAAAGAGAGAAGGATGAAGAGAGGGATATCGAAAGAGGGAAGATAAGATTTTCTCCGGAATTTTAACCCCGGAGGGTTAGCCACCCAGGATAACCTAAGAAAGTCAGTGCGTCATCAAGGACTGTCGGTCTTATTTCCATTGGGGTCCTTAATCTTGTCCCCCAGGATGCGACCCACACCAATCGACTAACACTCAGGTATCTATTTGCTGCTAGGTGAACAGGACAACAGTTGTAAGGAAACACGTCGAAATGTTTCCACCCCGCCGGGAATCGAATCCGGGCCCTCCATGTGTGAAGCGAGAGCTTTAGCCACCAGGCCACCGGGCCTGGAAGGATGGAGACGAGGACAGTAGGTGTAATGGACAGAGAAAGGGGGAAAGGGAGAAAGAGGGAGTGACGGAGAGGAAAGAAGGGAGGGAGAGGCAGGAGAGAGAATTAGGCAGGAATAGGGACAGAGGGACGAAGAGAGAAAATGCAAGAGAGAAAAAATAAATGGTAGGAGGGAGGGAGGGAGAGAGAGAGGGAGAGAGGGAGAGAGGGAGGGAGGGAGGTAAGGAGGGAAGGAAGAAGGGGGGAAACGAAGGAAAAAATGGAGAGAAGAAATTAGAGATGAAAGAGAAGACGGAAGGAAAAAAATGGAGGAGGGAAGGAAAGACAGGAAGAAGGGAGGGAAATGCTACAAACACAGAGAATGAACCATCATTCGCCTCGCACACACTACCATCCCACCAGTCATCTTGCCAGCCAGCTAGAAGCGTCGGCATCACCAGCACCATCTAGTGGTCCCAGGTGACCCTAGGCAGCCCTGGTGACCGCCAGGGCCACCCTAACGATGGCGCTCTGACCACGTCACTGGACAGTTGTGTAACTAGTTTCATTGCCTCTTTCGTGGTAATGGCTTCATCAACCAGACCAGATTTAACAAATCACTGGGTCGCACCTTTGGAATCACGGACCTCTAGTGTTGTTTACTCACTCAGTTTGTGACTCTGGCTTGTATTAGCCTCGTCCGTGTATGTGTTTTATAGGACACAATATTTTCTTGAGAGTTGTATAGAACATCTACAGAGTCTGTCTCCTATTTCATACTTTTTCTAACAACAAAATGGTAACAGGTAAATGTGATTTTCTTCTTATGATAGCTGAAATAATAGAGCTTTAGCACAGCCTCACTATTGTTTAACCCTAACCATTGCAATGTCAATATGTGCACCTCTGTGGCCCATCACACTTCAGATCGATAATCGGGTTCGTTCCGCGTATTGACCAACATATCCGGTGTGACTCTTGCGATGCCATCATTTATATTATCAGCACGGAATGTTTTAGTGCCAGCTGCTGCTATCTAGAAAGCATAATCCTTCACAAATTGCTATAAGAAGAAATGTAAAAGTACGATATCAGGGAAGCGTCGGGGATGGGGTGGCCATTTAATGGGGCTTTCACACCCAATCCATCAGCCACGTAATTTCATTTGCGATAATTGCGTTATTATATGCGGTGTACTGCATTTTTCATCACTTTTACCATCTTGTTATAATGAATTTTTTGAATTCAAGAAAGGACTTTGTGTCTTTCTTCTTTTGAGTGATTTCTGACATCGTTAGTGAATTGTGTTTATATCACAACACAGTGCTGCAGGTCTGCAACACAGTACTGCAGGTCTGCAACACAGTGCTGCAGGTCTGCAACACAGTACTGCAGGTCTGCAACACAGTGCTGCAGGTCTGCAACACAGTACTGCAGGTCTGCAACACAGTACTGCATGACTGCAACACAGTACTGCAGGTCTGCAACACAGTATTGCATGCCTGCAAAACAGTAATGGAGGTCCGCAACACAGTAGTGCAGGTCTGCAACACCGTATTTCGGCTCCACAACACAGTACTGAAGGTTTGCAAAACAGTACAGCAGGTCCGCAACACAGTACTGCAGGTCTGCAACACAGTTCTGCAGAACCACAACACAGTACCGCAGGTCTGCAACACAGTATTGCAGGTCTGCAATACAGTACTGCAGGTCGACAACCAAATTACTGCAAGTCTGCAACACAGGAGTTTGTAAAAGGGGTACAGAATGAGGTAAGGAGAGACGGAAGAAAGAAGGAATGGAAGGGAGACAAGGAAGAACGGCGGGAAGGAAGACGACAGAAAGAGAGAGAGAGAGAGAGAGAGAGAGAGAGAGAGAGAGAAAGAGAGTAGTTACTGCAGTGTTTGTGGGTATACCACAAGGGACAAAATTCTTCTTAGATGTAAGGAGCCTACTTGTTCCAACTACTGCCACACAGATTGCATTCCAGAAGAAGAATTTTGTTGCAGCCAGGTTGAAAATTTCAGAAAATTTAAAGATATCCATAATCCTGTGGTATATGTGGATATAAGCCTGGAGCTACAGGAGGAAGGTTCAGAAGTCCTACCTCAGGGACACCTGTCCAAAGATCAAGACTGCCCTCTTGGGCTGTGTTGTAAAGTTGCAGCTAAGATAATCCATCACAGGGAAGCACTTCATGAGCTCCTCAAATCATTAGATAACCTACAAGCTATTGTAGAAGGCCAGTGCAAGCCTGCATCAAGTGACGTAAGCTGCTCAGCTGATGGTGACACTATTGACAAAGACTGGAAGTCCCACACTGAGCTTAACTCAGGGGTAAACAACTGGTGGAATTCTGTCATCGCTAAGGTCCCACAGACTGACAGAGTTCAAAACACTACCTTTGGGAATCCTAACACAATTCCTCTGACCACCACAGAGGGAACAAATCCTCTTCCCAGCAACGAGGGAAGCCTTGGATCTGCTAATTCTCCTACACCTGACATCTCTGCTTCAGCCACTGCCAGTCTACTTGACAGTGCACATACCATCTCTGATCCTACACCTGTCAGCACACCTGCCGATACTATTCTAGAATCTGGTAGCAGTGCTTCGTCAGCAAGTTCTGAGCCAGGAGTTTCTCCACCAGAGAACGGTGCAGTTAATGATCAGGGAACTATCACTGCACCTGATCACCTACTGCGCCGAAGTACGAACAGCAGGGACACATCTGTCAGAACTGGTAGAGGACGGGGCAGAGGACGTGGAGGAGGACGTGGAGGAGGAAGACATCTACAGCCGTCTCACCCTCCACTAACACATTTCCAGCGGCAGAATCTGAGGACAAATCTGCAAAACTCAGGAGGTGCAACAAATCCTAGTCCACCCTCCCAGGCACCTAGGCTGTGCTCTCGCTGTCACCGGAAGGGTCACACTGCCAACAACTGCCTGCGAGATACCAGGTGTAATTACTGCTACAAGAAAGGACATAAGGAGGACCAGTGTCGGAAGAAAAAGGAACTTGACAGACAGGGCCACCTGTTTAGAGACCTGTTCTCAGAACAAACCAGCAGGATCTCTGAATTGGTGAACACACTCACACGTCACCCACTTAGCTACTCCTATCCCAGCCCAGCAGGTGGGATTGCGCCTTATACAAGACCACAGACCTACATCCCTGCAGCTGCCTCAGAACCCTACCTCTCTCAAGGGCAGGCACCTTACATTCCCTACACACCCACCACCTCAAGCTGACCACTTCATCATGAGGAGCCAGTCTATCAGCATCCTGTCGGCCAACATTAGAGGTTTCATTACTAATGTTGGAGAGCTCACATATAGTTTTGTGAACACTCGACGTCCCAACATGATAGCTGTTGTTGAAACATTTTTGGATGACAGGACTCCAGAAAATTTTGCAAGAATTGCTGGCTACACCTCATGGATGAGAAGAGACAGGCAAGGGCAAGGAGGAGGTGTTGCTGTGTGCTTCTCTAAAAGTGTTCATGCCCAGCACATTGATGTTGCCACCCCTACACATCTTGAAATGATGTTCTTCAAGCTCTGTATAAACACTAGTACCTCTGTACTAGCATGTGCAATGTACAGACCTCAGTGGCAACATGCAGACCCTATCAACTTCCTAATGGAAAATATTGACTCCCTTCTGCTACAACACAACTGTCAACATATTATAATTGTTGGTGACCTCAACCAGCACCTTATACAGAGGGACTTTGATGACCTTCTTGCAGTGTTTGACATGAGAAACTTTGTTGATTTCCCTACTCATATCTCTGGCTCCTCCCTTGACCCAGTAGTGAGTGATTTGGCAGAAGGCATAGTCACTTGTCAACCCCTCGGCTATGTTGGATCGTCTGACCACAAGGCTGTTTTTACGACACTTAAGATCCCAACAGAACGAGGTGAGGAGTCCACACGCACAACCTGGCTATGGGAAAGAGGTAATTGGCCAACCCTTTGCTCTGAGCTCGCCACCACCGACTGGAATGCTCTTCTCCAAGGGGATGTTGACAACCAAGTGAAAGCCTTCACTGGACACATCCTTAATCTACAACAAGAACACATTCCTCACCGGCAATATGTGACGAAGCCTACAGATCAGCCTTGGTTTGGCTTTCGTTGTAGAGAGGCTGCTACTGCTAAGTACAAAGCAAGGCGAAGGTATAAGAGACATCCTACCACCTATAACAGGAACTTGCACATGCAAGCCTGTAGGCATATGGGTGATGTTCAAAAGTGGGCCATTGCTAAATGGGAGGTGGACACTAAAAGAAAGTTAGCATCAGGTAGGGTAGGCTCCAAAACCTGGTGGTCCCTGGTCAAGGACAGACAAGGTTATCTGCCTGATGAACTTATTCCACCTCTAAATCGACAGGATGGGACCACCTCTACTAGTAGTCAAGAGAAGGCGGACCTCTTTGCTGAACACTTTGCTACCAAAATGCAAGTTCCTGATCCAGCAAGGGACCCTCCTTGGCTAGCTGCAAGAACTGTGTCAAAACTGTCAGTGGTGACAATAAGGCAGGAGGAGGTGCATTTCCTACTTAAATCGCTTGATCAAGAAAAGGCTGTGGGCCCAGATAAGTTGAGCCCAAGATTGTTGAGAAGATGTGCAGACCAGCTAGCAGCACCTCTAACTCGCATCTTTCAGCACTGCCTAGTACACTGTAAATGGCCCTCTCTATGGAAAGAGGCGAATGTAGTCCCTGTTCACAAAAAGAAGAGCAGAGCAGAAATCAGCAACTACAGACCAGTGTCACTCCTGTCAATCACTGGTAAGATCCTTGAGACAATAATCTCAAGACAAATGACAGAGTTTTTTGACTACCACTCACTACTTTGTGATCGTCAATATGGCTTCAGGAAAGGTTACTCTGCTGCTGATCTGTTGTTAAACCTCTCCACTAAGTGGCACCAGTCACTGGATGAATCCAAAGTCAGCTGTGTGGTAGCACTGGACATTGCTGGCTCTTTCGACCGGGTGTGGCACCAGGGCCTCTTAGCAAAACTTCAAGCACTGGGAATTGCAGGCTCTACGCTATGTCTCCTCAGTGACTACCTTCATGGTAGATCTCTAAGTGTAGTTCTCAATGGAACGGAATCAGCAAGACACCCTATTGGGGCAAGTGTTCCACAAGGAAGCGTGCTGGGTCCATTGTTATGGAATGTCTACTTCAACGACCTTCTTCCTCTCATCCCAGAATCACATGCATATGCAGACGACTGTACACTGACATTCACTTATCCAAGAGAAGAAATGCCAGCTGCTCTAAGCTACATCAATCACCAGCTGAGAGCTATA
>NC_091313.1:23443073-23455573 GCF_038502225.1 Cherax quadricarinatus
ACCCCACCACACGATGATGCAACACCCCACCACACGATGCTGCATAATCCTCACGACACGATGCTGCAGCACACCAAGACACGATGATGCAACACCTCACGATACGATGCTGCAACACTCTACCACACGAGGCTGCAACACCCAACCACTCGATGCTGCAAAACCCCAACTCTCGATGCTGCAACACCCTACGATACGATGCTGCAACACCCCACCACACGATGCTGCAGCAACCCTACCACACGATGCTGCAACACCCCACCACACGATGCTGCAACACCCCATCACACGACGCTGCAACACCCCACCACACGATGCTGTAACACCCAACCACACGATGCTGCAACACCCCACCACACGATGTTGCATAACCCTCAAGACACGACGCTGCAGCACCCCACGACACGATGCTGCAACACCACACGATACGATGCTGCAACACTCTACCACACGATGCTGCAACACTCCACCACTCGATGCTGCAAAACCCCAACACCCGATGCTGCAACACTCTACGACACGATGCTGCAACACCCCATCACACGATGCTGCAATACCCCACCACACGATGCTGCAACACCCTACCACACGATGCTGCAACGTCCCACCACACGATGCTGCAACACCCCACCGCACGATGCTGCAACACCCCATCACATGATGCTGCAACACCCGACCACACGATGCTGTAACACCCAACCACACGCTGCTGCAACACCCCACCACACGATGCTGCAACACCCCATCACACGATGCTGCAACACCCCACCACACGATGCTGCAACACCACACCACACGATGCTGCAACACCCCACCACACGATGTTGCATAACCCTCACGACACGATGCTGCAGCACCCCACGACACGATGCTGCAACACCCCATGATACGATCCTGCAACACTCTACCACACGATGCTGCAACACTCCACCACTCGATGCTGCAAAACCCAACTCTCGATGCTGCAACACCCCACGATACGATGCTGCAATACCCCACCACACGATGCTGCAACACTCTACCACACGATGCTGCAACACTCCACCACTCGATGCTGCAAAACCCAACTCTCGATGCTGCAACACCCCACGATACGATGCTGCAATACCCCACCACACGATGCTGCAATACCCCACCACACGATGCTGCAACACCCCACCACACGATGCTGTAACACCCAACCACACGCTGCTGCAACACCCCATCACACGATGCTGCAACACTACACCACACGATGCTGCAACACCCCAACACACGATGCTGCAACACCACACCACACGATGCTGCAACACCCCAACACACGATGTTGCATAACCCTCACGACACGATTCTGCAGCACCCCACGACACGATGCTGCAACACCCCACGATACGATGCTGCAACAATCCACCACACGATGCTGCAACACTCCACCACTCGACGCTGCAACACCCCAACTCTCGATGCTGCAACACCCCACCACACGATGCTGTTAAACCACACCACACGATGCTGCAACAACCCACCACACGATGCTGCAACACCCCACCACACGATGCTGCAACACCCCACCACACGATGCTGCAACACCAAAACACACGATGCTGCAACACCCCATCACACGATGCTGCAACACCCAACCACACGATGCTGCAACACCTCATCACACGATGCTGCAATACCCACCACACGATGCTGCAACACCCAACCACAAGCTGTTGCAACACCACACCACACGATGCTGCAACACCCCACGATACAATGCTGCAACACCCCACGATACGATGCTGCAACACTTTACCAAACGATGCTGCAACACTCCACCAATCGATGCTGCAAAACCCCAACTCTCGATGCTGCAACACCCTTCGACACGATGCTGCAACACCCCACGATACGATGCTGCAATACCCCACCACACGATGCTGCAACACCCTACCACACGATGCTGCAACACCCCACCACACGATGCTGCAACACCTCGCCACACGATGCTGCAACACCCCATCACACGATGCTGCAACACCCCACCAAACGATGCCGTAACACCCAACCACACGCTGCTGCAACAATCCACCACACGATGATGCAACACCCCACCACACGATGCTGCAACACCAAACCACACGATGCTGCACCACCCCACCACACGATGCTGCATGACCCTCACGACACGATGCTGCAGCACCCCTCGACACAATGCTGCAATACCCCACGATACGATGCTGCAACAATCCACCACTCGATGCTGCAACATCCCAACTCTCGATGCTGCAACGCCCTACCATAAGATGCTGCAACACCCCACGATACGATGCTGCAATACCCCACCAAACGATGCTTCAATATCCCGCCACATGATGCTGCAACACCCTAGCACACGATGCTCCAACACCCCACCACACGATGCTGCAACACCCCGCAATACGATGCTGCAACAACCCGCCACACGATGCTGGAACACCCCCACCACACGATGCTGAAATACCCCACCACACGATGCTGCAACACCCCACCACACGATGCTGCAACACCCCGCCACACGATGCTGCAACACCCCGCCACACGATGCTGCAACACCCCACTACACGATGCTGCAACACACCATCACACGATGCTGCAACACCCAACCACACGATGCTGCAACACACAACCACGCGAGGCTGCAACATCCCACCACTCGATGCTGCAACACCCCACCACACGATGCTGCAACACCCCACGACACGATGCTGCAACACCCCACCACATGATGCTGCAACACCCCACCACGCGACGCTGCATAACCCTCATGACACGATGCTGCCACACACCACCACACGATGCTGTAACACCCCACCACACGATGCTGCAACACCCCACCACACGATGATGCAACACCCCACCACACGATGCTGCAACACACCACCACACGATGCTGCAACACCCCACCACACGACGCTGCAACACACCACCACACGATGCTGCAACACCCCGCCACACGATGCTGCAACACTCCGCCACACGATGCTGCAACACCCCGCCACACGATGCTGCAACACCCCACCACACGATGCTGCAACACACCACCACACGATGCTGCAACACCCCGCCACACGATGCTGCAACACACCACCACACGATGCTGCAACACCCCGCCACACGATGCTGCAACACCCCATCACACGATGCTGAAATACCCGACCACACGATGCTGCAACACCCAACCACACGCTGCTGCAACGCCTCACAACACCATGCTGCAACACCCCACCACACGATGCTGCAACACCCCAGCGCATGATGCTGCAACAATCCACCACACGATGCTGCAACATCTCACCACACGATGCTGCAGCAACCCGCCACACGATGCTGCAACACCCCCACACGATGCTGCAACACCCCACCACACGATGCTCCA
Source organism: Cherax quadricarinatus (assembly GCF_038502225.1). Taxonomy (NCBI): domain Eukaryota; kingdom Metazoa; phylum Arthropoda; class Malacostraca; order Decapoda; family Parastacidae; genus Cherax; species Cherax quadricarinatus. The sequence continues at coordinate 23,446,456 of NC_091313.1, forward strand.
ACACCCCACCACACGATGCTGCAACACCCCATCACACGATGCTGAAATACCCGACCGCACGATGCTGCAACACCCAACCACACGCTGCTGCAACGCCTCAAAACACCATGCTGCAACACCCCACCACACGATGCTGCAACACCCGAGCGCATGATGCTGCAACAATCCACCACACGATGCTGCAACACCCCACCACACGATGCTGCAGCAACCCGCCACACGATGCTGCAACACCCCACCACACGATGCTGCAACACCCCACCACATGATGCTGCAACACCCCACCACACGATGCTCCAACACCCCACCACACAATGCTGCAACACCCCCAGTACACGATGCTGCAACACCCCACCACACGATGCTGCAACACCCCGCCATACGATGCTGCAACAACCCGCCACACGATGCTGCAACACCCCACCACACGATGCTGCAACACCCCACGACACGATACCGCAACACTCCACCAAACGATGCTGCAACACCACACCACACGATGCTGCAACACCCTTCCACACGATGCTGCAACACCCCACCACACGATGCTGCATAACCCTCACGACACGATGCTGCAACACCCCACTACACGATGCTGCAACACCCCACCACACGATGCTGCAACACCACACGAAACGATGCTGCAACACCCCGCTACACGATGCTGCAACACCCCACCACACGATGCTGCGACACCCCACCACACGATGCTGCAACACCCCACCTCACCATAATTCAACACCACACCACACGATGCTGCAACACCCCACCACACGATGCTGCATAACCCTCACGACACAATGCTGCAACACCCCACGATATGATGCTGCAACAATCCACCACCCGATGCTGCAACACCCCACCACACGATGCTGCAACACCCCACGACACGATGCTGCAACACCCCGCCACACGATGCTGCAACACCCCGCTCCACGATGCTGCAACACCCAACCACACGCTGCTGCAACACCCCACCACACGATGCTGCAACACCTCACCCACGATGCTGCAGCACCCGACCACACGATGCTGCAACACCCCACCACACGATGTTGCAACACCCCACCGCACGATGCTGCAACACCCTACCACACGATGCTGCAACACCCTACGACACGATGCTGCAACACCACACCACACGATGCTGCAACACTCCACCACACGATGCTGCATAACCCTCACGACACGATGCTGCAACACCCTACGACACGATGCTGCAACACCCCACCAAACGATGCTGCAACACCCCACCAAACACTGCTACAATATCCCGTCACATGATGCTGCAACACCCTAGCACACGATGCTGCAACACCCCACCACTCAATGCTGCAACACGCCAGCACACGAGGCTGCAACACCCCACCACACAATGCTGCAACACCCCACCACACGATTCTGCAACTCCCCACCACACGATGCTGCAACACCTCATCACACGATGCTGCAACACCCCACCACACGATGCTGCAACACCCCATCACACGATGCTGCAACACCCCACCACACGATGCTGCAACACCCAACAACACGCTGTTCCAATACCCCACCACACGATGCTGCAACACCACACCACAAGAGGCTGCAACACCCCACAACCCGATGCTGCAACACCCCACCACACGATGATGCAACACCCCACAACACAATGCTGCAACACCCCACCACACTATGCTGCAACACCCCACTACACGATGCTGCAGCACCCCATCACACGATGCTGCAATACCCGACCACACGATGCTGCAACACCCAACCACACGCTGCTGCAACACCCCACCACACTATGCTGCAACACCTCACCCACGATGCTGCAGCACCCGACCACACGATGCTGGAACACCCAACCACACGCTGCTGCAACACCCCACCACACTATGCTGCAACACCCCACCGCACGATGCTGCAACACCACACAACACGATGCTGCAACACCCCACCACACTATGCTGCATAACCCTCACGACACGATGCTGACAATGCTGCACACTCTACGACACGATGCTGCTACACTCATCCACCCTGTAACACCAAACGATGCTGCAATACCCCACCAAACAATTCTACAATATCCCGCCACATGATGCTGAAACACCCTAGCACACGATGCTGCAACACCCCACCACTCAATGCTGCAACACCCCAGCACACGATTCTGCAACACCCCCCACACGATGCTGCAACACCCCATCACACGATGCTGCAACACCCCACCACACGATGCTGCAACACCCCACGACACGATGCTGCAACACTCCACCACACGATGCTTCAACACCCAACTACACGATGCTGCAACACCCCACCAAACGATGCTGCATAACCCTCACGACACGGTGCTGCAACACCCCACCACACGATGCTACAACACCCCTCGACACGATGCTGCAACACCCCGCCACTCGTTGCTGCAACACCCCACCACACGATGCTGCGACACCCCACCACACGATGCTGCAACACCCCACCACACGATGCTGCAACATCCCACCACACGATGCTGCAACACCCCACCACACGATGCTGCATAACCCTCACGACACGGTGCTGCAACACCCCACCACACGATGCTGCAACACCCCACCACACGATGCTGCAACACCCCACCACACGATGCTGCAACACCCCACCACACGATGCTGCAACACCCCACCACACGATTCTGCGGCACCCCACCACACGATGCTGCAACACCCCACCACACGCTGCTGCGACACCCCACCACACGATGCTGCAACACCCGACCACACAATGCTGCAGCACCCCACCACACGATGCTGCAACACCCCACCACACGATGCTGAAACACCCCACCACACGATGCTGCAACACCCCGCCATAAGATGCTGCAACACCCCACCACACGATGCTGCAACACCACACCACACGATGCTGCAACACCCCACCACACGATGCTGCATAACCCTCACGACACGATGCTGCAGCACCCCAGCGCACGATGCTGCAACAATCCACCACACGATGCTGCAACACATCACCATTCGATGCTGCAACTCCCCAACTCTCGATGCTGCAACACCCTACGACACGATGCTGCAACACCCCACGATACGATGCTGCAATACCCCACCCCACGATGCTGCAACACCCCATCACACGATGCTGAAATAGCCGACCACACGATGCTGCAACACCCAACCACACGCTGCTGCAACACCTTACCACACGATGCTGCAACACCCCACCACACGTTGCTGCAACACCCTACCACACGATGCTGCAACACCCCACGACACGATGCTGCAACACCACACCACACGATGCTGCAACACCCCACCACACGATGCTGCATAACCCTCACGACACGATGCTGCAGCACCTCACGACACGATGCTGCAACACTCCACGATACGATGCTGCAACACCCTTCGACACGATGCTGCAACACTCCACCACTCGATGCTGCAACACCCCAACTCTCGATGCTGCAACACCCTACGACACGATGCTGCAACACCCCACGATACGATGCTGCAATCCCCACCAAACGATGCTACAATATCCCGCCACATGATGCTGCAACACCCTAGCACACGATGCTGCAACACCCCGCCACATAATGCTGCAACACCCCACCACACGATGCTGCAACACCCCATCACACGATGCTGAAATAGCCGACCACACGATGCTGCAACACCCAACCACACGCTGCTGCAAGACCGCGCCACACGATGCTACAACACCCCGCCACACGATGCTGCAACACCCCACCACACGATGCTGCAACACCCCATCACACGATGCTGAAATAGCCGACCACACGATGCTGCAACACCCAACCACACGCTGCTGCAACACCTTACCACACGATGCTGCAACACCCCACCACACGATGCTGCAACACCCTACCACACGATGCTGCAACACCCCACGACACGATGCTGCAACACCACACCACACGATGCTGCAACACCCCACCACACGATGCTGCAACACCTCACCACTTGATGCTGCAACACCCCACCACACGATGCTGCAACACCCCACCACACGATGCTGCAACACCCTACCACATGATGCTGCAACACCCCACCAGTCGATACTGCAACACCCCGCCACTCGATGCTGCAACACCCCACCACACGATGCTGCAACACCCCATCACACGATGCTGCAACACCCTACCACACGATGATGCAACACCCCACCACTCGATGCTGCAACACCCCACCACACGATGCTGCAACACCCCTCCACTCAATGCTGCAACACCCCACCACTCGATGCTGCAACATCCCACCACTTGATGCTGCAACACCCCACCACACAGTGCTGCAACACCCAACCACAGGAGGCTTCAATAGCCCACCACACGATGCTGCAACACCCTACCACACGATGCTGCCACACACTGCCACACTATGCTGCAACGCACCACCACACGATGCTGCAACACCCTACCACAGGATGCTGCAACGCACCCCCACACGATGCTGCAACACACCGCGAGACACAGGCTGCAAGACCACCACCACCAGACGTCATATCACCAGTCTGACATCAACCCGACCTCACCTGCCTGACATCATCCCGACATTACTAGCCTTACATCAACCCGATATTAGCGGCCTGACATCACCAATCTGGCATCACCAACCCGACATCACCAACCTGATATCACTAACATAACATTAACAACTTGACATCACTAACATGACATCACCAACCTGATATTATCATCCTACCATTACCAACCTGATATTACCATCCTACCATCACCAACCTGATATTACCATCCTACCATCACCAACCTGATGTTACCATCCTACCATCACCAACCTGATATTACCATCCTATCATCACCAACCTGATGTTACCATCCTACCATCACCAACCTGATATTACCATCCTACCATCACCAACCTGATATTACCATCCTATCATCACCAACCTGATGTTACCATCCTACCATCACCAACCTGATATTACCATCCTATCATCACCAACCTGATGTTACCATCCTACCATCACCAACCTGATATTACCATCCTACCATCACCAACCTGATGTTACCATCCTACCATCACCAACCTGATATTACTATCCTATCATCACCAACCTGACATAACTATCCTATCATCACCCACCTGACATTACTATCCTCTCATCACCAACCTGACATTACTATCCTATCATCACCAACCTGACATTACCATCCTACCATCACCAACCTGACATTACCATCCTACCATCACCAACCTGACATTACCATCCTAACATCACCAACCTGACATCAGTGGTTCTCCCTGCACTCCACACTGATCTCTTCTCGCCTACGTAAATATTCTAATACGGTCATCAGCGTCGTTATTATGACGTTCCTGGACCCTGCAGGGGGGAGATAAGACGTGTCAACGTCAGCACGTGATAAGCGTTCATATTTACACGTTAAGATGACGTATCATTATAACATTCACATCATCCCCTAATTACACAATAAATTTGCCATCGACTTATAATACTTCAAATTGTAAACGTTTTAAATAACTTAGCAAAGAGTAATCTCAAAGAACAAAAAGGCATAATACCGTGGCTGGAACGATACACAAATAACCCGCACACAGGAGAAAAAAGCTTAGACGACATTTCGGTCCGACCTGGACCATTTACAGAATCACACTAACACAAAAGAGAGAGAGGGAGCCAGTATATATAGGTGCGGGGGACAGGACGAGACCAAGAGAGGAAGGAAAAGAAGTAGTGGTAGTGGAAAATCTGGTAGTGGAAAGTCTGGTAGTGGAAAATCTGGTAGTGGAAAGTCTGGTAGTGGAAAGTCTGGTAGTGAAAATCTGGTAGTGGAAAGCCTGGTAGTGGAAAGTCTGGTAGTGAAAAGCCTGGTAGTGGAAAGGCTGATACTGGAAAGGATGGTAGTGGAAAGTCTGTTAGTGGAAAGTCAGATAATGGAAAGGCTGGTAGTGGAAAGTCTGGTAGTGGAAAGCCTGGTAGTGGAAAGTCTGGTAGTGGAAAGCCTGGTAGTGGAAAGCCTAGTAGTGGAAAGTCTGGTAGTGGAAAGCCTGGTAGTGGAAAGCCTGGTAGTGGAAAGCCTGGTAGTGGAAAGCCTGGTAGTGGAAAGCCTGGTAGTGGAAAGCCTGGTAGTGGAAAGTCTGGTAGTGGAAAGTCTGGTAGTGGAAAGCCTGGTAGTGGAAAGCCTGGTAGTGGAAAGCCTGGTAGTGGAAAGTCTGGTAGTGGAAAGTCTGGTAGTGGAAAGTCTGGTAGTGGAAAGCCTGGTAGTGGAAAGTCTGGTAGTGGAAAGCCTGGTAGTGGAAAGCCTGGTAGTGGAAAGCCTGGTAGTGATGAGCCTGGTAGTGGAAAGTCTGGTAGTGGAAAGCCTGGTAGTGGAAAGCCTGGTAGTGGAAAGCCTGGTAGTGGAAAGCCTGGTAGTGGAAAGTCTGGTAGTGGAAAGCCTGGTAGTGGAAAGCCTGGTAGTGGAAAGTCTGGTAGTGGAAAGCCTGGTAGTGGAAAGCCTAGTAGTGGAAAGTCTGGTAGTGGAAAGCCTGGTAGTGGAAAGTCTGGTAGTGGAAAGCCTGGTAGTGGAAAGCCTGGTAGTGGAAAGCCTGGTAGTGGAAAGCCTGGTAGTGGAAAGCCTGGTAGTGGAAAGTCTGGTAGTGGAAAGCCTGGTAGTGGAAAGCCTGGTAGTGGAAAGCCTGGTAGTGGAAAGTCTGGTAGTGGAAAGCCTGGTAGTGGAAAGCCTGGTAGTGGAAAGCCTGGTAGTGGAAAGTCTGGTAGTGGAAAGCCTGGTAGTGGAAAGCCTGGTAGTGGAAAGGCTCGTAGTGGAAATTATTTATTATAACATTATATATTAGTATTAACAAATTAATTAAGATAATTAACTTATTTAACAACGTATCTGAGGCATAAGCACAAAATAATTGCAATTAACTACACGCCTGTGTGTGTGTATTTTTAATTACTGGTGCATTTATAGGTGTGCGGGAGCAGAGGTTGACACGCTGCTGTCCGTGGTAATGAACCGGTTACTATCAGACAGTAATGATAATGATCTGTTTTAATTTAAACCCAACAACTGACACGACCACTTTTTGACTCCATTAAGAGTTTATATGTTAACAAAAAATCTGGCCGCTGATCGAAGTGTGATTAACAATATGAATTATTATTAGTATCATTCTTCTTCCTATTTTCATTATTATTATTATTATTATTATTATTATTATTATTATTATTATTATTATTATTATTATTATTATTATTATTATTATTATTATTATTATTCCCCTGAAGGGAATAGTAATGTCAAAAAGAAATACAAATATTTGTATAATAATAATATCGTGTCTATAGTGAAGAGAATTCAAACAGTGTTTAAAATAATTTATATTTAAACGTATACGTATACGTGAATATATATATATATATATATATATATATATATATATATATATATATATATATATATATATATATATATATACGTGTATATATATATATATATATATATATATATATATATTTATTTATTTTTATTATCACACCGGCCGATTCCCACCAAGGCAGGGTGGCCCGAAAAAGAAAAACTTTCACCATCATTCACTCCATCACTGTCTTGCCAGAAGGGTGCTTTACACTACAGTTTTTAAACTGCAACATTAACACCCCTCCTTCAGAGTGCAGGCACTGTATATATATATATATATATATATATATATATATATATATATATACTGTATATATATATATATATATATATATATATATATATATATATATATATATATTCTTTCTTTCATCACACCAGCCATATCCCACCGAGGCAGGGTGGCCCAAAAGGAATAACGGGAAGTATTCTCCCTCTCTTCTACACACCCTAACCTGAGCCTCACTATCCTCATAAAACTCTTTACAGCATTTAGTAACTTACCACCTATTCCATATATTTGCAACATCTGCCACATTGCTCCTCTATCCACTCTATCATATGCCTTTTCTAAATCCATAAATGCAATAAAAACTTCCCTACCTTTATCTGAATACTGTTCACATATATGCTTCAATGTAAACACTTGATCTACACATCCCCTACCCACTCTGAAGCCTCCTTGCTCATCCGCAATTCTACATTCTGTCTTACCTCTAATTCTTTCAATTATAACCCTACCGTATATTTTTCCTGGTATACTCAGTAAACTTATTCCTCTATAATTTTTACAGTCTCTTTTGTCCCCCTTCCCTTTATATAAAGGGACTATACATGCTCTCCGCCAATCCCTAGGTACCTTCCCCTCTTTCATACATTTATTAGACAAAAGTACCAACCACTCCAACACTATATCCCCCCCTGCTTTTAACATTTCTGTCATGATCCCATCAGTTCCAGCTGCTTTACCCCCTTTCATTTTACGTAATGCCTCACGTACCTCCACCACACTTACATTCTGCTCTTCTTCACTCCTAAAAGATGGTATACCTCCCTGGCCAGTGCATGAAATTACCGCCTCCCTTTGTTCCTTAACATTTAAAAGTTCCTCAAAATATTCTCGCCATCTACCTAATACCTCCCTCTCCCCATCTACTAACTCCCCTACTCTGTTTTTAACTGACAAATCCATACTTTCCCTAGGCTTTCTTAACTTGTTTAACTCACTCCAAAATTTTTTCTTATTTTCATTAAAATTTCTTGACAGTGCCTCTCCCACTCTTTCATCTGCTCTCCTTTGCAATCTCTCACCACTCTCTTCACCTTTCTTTTACTCTCCATATACTCTGCTCTTCTTATAACACTTCTGCTTTGTAAAAACCTCTCGTAAGCTACCTTTTTCTCTTTTATCACACCCTTTACTTCATCATTCCACCAATCACTCCTCTTTCCTCCTGCCCCCACCTTCCTATAACCACAAACTTCTGCCCCACATTCTAATACTGCATTTTTAAAACTATTCCAACCCTCTTCAACACCCCCACTACTCATCTTTGCACTAGCCCACCTTTCTGCCAATAGTCTCTTATATCTCGCCCGAACTTCCTCCTCCCTTAGTTTATACACTTTCACCTCCCTCTTACTTGTTGTTGCCACCTTCCTCTTTTCCCATCTACCTCTTACTCTAACTGTAGCTACAACTAAATAATGATCCGA
>NC_091313.1:23458073-23470573 GCF_038502225.1 Cherax quadricarinatus
ATATTACTCGCTCTAAAACTCCTTGAGGATAAGCTACTTCATCATACTCTTGTAGAACATACTCAGGTGTCCTCAGTATATAACAGAAAACTGTATGGAGACACCTATACGAAAGGTATGATAGAGCTTTACCAAAATATACTGTATGTATTTTTTTTTCTGTCTCAGTATTGGTGTGATAAAACTTCTGTTGGATGCTACTTTTCCATAATAATGTTACCTAACACTGCAGAAATGATGGCGTCATGGAACTAAAACCGTCGAGGAACTTTAAATCTGAATAATCTAATTGGACGTGCAGTTAACTATGCTGACGTATAACGATGTTAGTCATTAGAACAGTCAAATGTAATCAACAATGAATAATACACTTGTGCAGCACCTGGATATCTCATCAGTAATCATATCCAGATGTTGCACATGTTCCATATTTATCATTTGGCCAATATGGTGTACCACTAATGTTATGGTAATCAGAAATGTTGACGTTTCGGAGGTTAATGGGCATTATGAAATTCATTCACGGAATATTACACCTTAAACTGATCTATTATTGACAACAAGCAGGACCACTTCGGTACTGATGAAAAAAATATTTTGCCTAAGTTCTTATGGGTGATAAGATGTTGACATATCAGATTAAAACGGAATGCTTTACAGTCTTTATGAGATATTAAAAATATTTTTTTCATCAATTTTATTTAGACAGAAAAAAACATTTGTGGGGCAGAGCATTCCATACATTCTCGATCGAGAATGTAGAGTACCATACCACATTTTTTTTAAATAGCCAGTTTGGGAGCTACACTAATGAATATCAGTCGAAGTGGCATTATTTAACTAAGATATACACTCGTTGACAATTTAACTTCAATACATATTATTATTGTTATAATTATTTTTATGTTTATATGGCCTAAGTCCCTGTGAAACATTCGGTAGGAGTGTGATGAATGGTTTGAAAAACCGACAAGTTGAAGATTGAGACACTTATGCAGCATATGGGAATCTTTATTCAGGAAACGTTTCGCCACACAGTGGCTTCATCAGTCCAATACAAAGAGGAAGGCGTAAGGAGAGGAGGAGAATGAGGTAATCAGTCCCTCAACCTGGAGTTGATGTGTTCAGTCCATCAATCTTGTAGATGGACTGAACACATCAACTCCAGGTTGAGGGACTGATTACCTCATTCTCCTCCTCTCCTTACGCCTTCCTCTTTGTATTGGACTGATGAAGCCACTGTGTGGCGAAACGTTTCCTGAATAAAGATTCCCATATGCTGCATAAGTGTCTCAATCTTCATTCGGTAGGAGTGTTGGAGGCTCTATTCTCCGTTCGCTAAATAAGAGACAATCTCTACTCTCACAGTCAGGCTTACTTGAAGGTCGACCCAAAGAGGCAGCATTCCCAGGATAGTGCTTAGAAACTATGCAGTTTATAAAAAGATAGTAAACTCATTAAAGATATCCTGGTTCCTGGGATATCTAATTAAGACTATCCACTGCATTCATTCGCCTCAGTAATTGTTTGCCATAAGTTTGGTAGAATTCTGACAATTTGTTTGTGCAATACTGGCACTGTAACTGATGTATCTCGCTTAGTCGTCAAAGAAAAACACCCGACACAAGTGTTTATCGTAATATGAGCTATTCAGTGGAACCGGTTCTATGTCGAGGGCGCAGCAAAACTTCGTGGTATTTTCACCAAGTAGTGTTTACGGGGTGTCGAGGTTCAGCTCCTGGTCCCGCTTTCTAGACCATTTTGATCGGTATTACCGATCTCTGGCCTCTTAGCCACTATCATATCTACTCTTGAAATTGTATGCTGCTGCTTCCAAGTTATTTCACTTTTCAGCCACTGAGGCTCAGAAAATACTTCCTTACTTCCCAAAGGTTCATCTGTGTCTTCAGCTTCCACCTGTATTCCCTTGAACCTGGTCCTCTTAATTCAAACAGTTTGTCTCTATCAGCTCCATAAATTTCTCGTAGGACTTTGAATGTCGCAATCATGTTTTCCCTTATCTTGCTCGTGTGTGTGAACACGAGTGAAGGTGGAGTAGCCATATGCATTATGGCAAGTCATGGCTGCAGGGACCGCTGCTGTACCCATGATCAGTGTCCTTTGCAACTGACACGTAAACCGATACTTATCATGATCATTTCACCTTTGACTACAGCAGTATATCTTTGCTTTATTGCCAGTCATACAACTTAAGAGCTTGGGTTATTTCTTCTCCGGACGGAGCACCGCTGACCCTGGGAATCAGCTATAGGAGAATGCCTTTCTGGTTCGATTTTAAATTTACTCTCTCTTTTTCTATGTCTGTCTGTCTGTCTGTCTGTCTGTCTGTCTGTCTCTGTCTCTGTCTTTGTCTCTGTCTCTGTCTCTCTGTCTCTCTGTCTCTCTGTCTCTCTGTCTCTCTGTCTCTCTCTCTCTCTCTCTCTCTCTCTCTCTCTCTCTCTCTCTCTCTCTCTCTCTTTCTCTCTTTCTCTCTCTGCTCGCTTAGCCGTTTGAGTGGGTTGAGGTCCAGCTCCCGGCTCTGCTATTGACCTAGCTGCCATTGAACCTAGCGCTCCCTCACTGACAATTAACTCCCACTCTCTTTCAATCTTACCCCTCCCACGCTTTCACAAATCACTCCCACATCTGATCAATTAATTTTACCCCTCCCCCCATCGCTGTAAAACTCCTCATACACATACATACACACATACACACACACGCGCACACACACACACACACACACACACACACACACACACACACACACACACACACACACACACACACACATAGGCAAAAACAAAGTGCAATAGAGAATGGAAAAGTACAGAAGGCAGAGAACACGAAAATAGGGAGATCAGTCGCAGAGCCAGGAATGAGTATGTACAGGTAAGGAGGGAGGCCCAGCGACAGTATGAAAATGACATAGCATCGAGAATCAAGACTGACCCGAAACTGTTGTATAACCACATCAGGAGGAAGACAACAGTCAAAGACCAGGTGATCAGATTAAGGACAGAAGGTGGAGAACTCACAAGAAATGATCAGGAGGTATGTGAGGAGCTGAATAGGAGATTTAAGGAAGTTTTTACAGTAGAGACAGGAAGGGCTGTGGGAAGACAGCACAGAAGGGAACATCAAGAGGGAATATACCAACAAGCGTTGGATGGCATACGAACAACTGAGGAGGAGGTGAAGAAGCTCCTAAGTGACCTTGACACCTCAAAGGCGATGGGACCGGACAACATCTCCCCATGGGTCCTTAGAGAAGGAGCAGAGATGCTGTGCGTGCCTCTAACCCCAATCTTCAACACATCCCTTGAAACTGGGCAACTACCTGAGAAATGGAAGACAGCTAATGTAGTCCCCATATTTAAGAAAGGAAACAGAAACGAGGCGCTAAACTACAGACCTGTGTCTCTGACATGTATTGTGTGCAAAGTCATGGAGAAGATTATCAGGAGGAGAGTGGTCGAACACCTGGAAAGGAACAAGATTATAAATGAAAACCAGCATGGGTTCATGGAAGGCAAATCTTGTATCACAAACCTCCTGGAGTTTTATGACAAGGTGGGTAGATTGCGTTTTCCTAGACTGCAGGAAGGCCTTTGACACAGTTCCCCACAAGAGATTAGTGCAGAAGCTGGAGGATCAGGCGCATGTAACAGGGAGGGCACTGCAATGGATCAGGGAATACCTGACAGGGAGGCAGCAACGAGTCATGGTACGTGAAGAGGTATCACTGTGGGCGCCTATGACGAGCGGGGTCCCACAGGGGTCAGTTCTAGGACCAGTGCTATTTTTGATATATGTGAACGACATGATGGAAGGAATAGACTCTGAAGTGTCCCTATTCGCAGATGATGTGAAGTTGATGAGAAGAATTAAATCGGATGAGGATGGGGCCGGACTGCAAAGAGACCTGGACAGGCTGGACATGTGGTCCAGTAACTGGCTTCTCGAATTCAATCCTGCCAAATGCAAAGTCATGAAGATTGGGGAGGGGCAAAGAAGACCGCAGACAGAGTATAGGCTAGGTGGATAAAGACTACAGACCTCACTCAGGGAGAAAGACCTTGGGGTGACCATAACACCGAGCACATCACCGGAGGCACACATCAACCAAATAACTGCTGCAGCATACGGGCGCCTGGCAAACCTGAGAATAGCGTTCCGATACCTTAATAAGGAATCGTTCAAGACACTATACACTGTGTATGTTAGGCCCATACTGGAGTATGCAGTACCAGTCTGGAACCCACACCTGGTCAAGCACGTCACGAAGTTAGAGAAAGTACAAAGGTTTGCAACAAGGCTAGTCCCAGAGCTCAGGGGAATGTCGTACGAGGAAAGGTTGAGGGAGATCGGACTGACGACACTGGAGGACAGAAGGGTCAGGGGAGACATGATAACGACATACAAGATACTGCGGGGAATAGACAAGGTGGACAGAGATAGGATGTTCCAGAGAGGGGACACAAGGACAAGGGGGTCACAACTGGAAGCTGAAGACTCAGACGAGTCACAGGGACGTTAGGAAGTATTTCTTCAGTCATAGAGTTGTCAGGAAGTGGAATAGCCTAGCAAGAGAAGTAGTGGAGGCAGGAACCATACATAGTTTTAAAAAGAGGCATGATACAGCTCAGGAAGCAGAGAGAGAGAGGACCTAGTAGCGATCAGTGAAGAGGCGGGGCCAGGAGCTGAGTCTCGACCCCTGCAACCACAATTAGGTGAGTACAATTAGGTGAGTACACACACACACACACATACACACACACACACACACACACACACACACACACACACACACACACACACACACCTGACAGGGAGGCAGCAACGAGTCATGGTACGTGAAGAGGTATCACAGTGGGCGCCTGTTACGAGCGGGGTCCCACAGGGGTCAGTTCTAGGACCAGTGCTATTTTTGATATATGTGAACGACATGATGGAAGGAATAGACTCTGAAGTGTCCCTGTTCGCAGATGACGTGAAGTTGATGAGAAGAATTAAATCGGACGAGGATGAGGCAGGACTGCAAAGAGACCTGGAGAGGCTGGACATGTGGTCCAGTAACTGGCTTCTCGAATTCAATCCAGCCAAATGCAAAGTCATGAAGATTGGGGAGGGGCAAAGAAGACCGCAGACAGAGTATAGGCTAGGTGGACAAAGACTACAGACCTCACTCAGGGAGAAAGACCTTGGGGTGACCATAACACCAAGCACATCACCGGAGGCACACATCAACCAAATAACCGCTGCAGCATACGGGCGCCTGGCAAACCTGAGAATAGCGTTCCGATACCTTAATAAGGAATCGTTCAAGACACTGTACACTGTGTATGTTAGGCCCATACTGGAGTATGCAGCACCAGTCTGGAACCCACACCTGGTCAAGCACGTCAAGAAGTTAGAGAAAGTACAAAGGTTTGCAACAAGGCTAGTCCCAGAGCTCAAGGGAATGTCGTACGAGTAAAGGTTAAGGGAAATCGGACTGACGACACTGGAGGACAGAAGGGTCAGGGGAGACATGATAACGACATACAAGATACTGCGGGGAATAGACAAGGTGGACAGAGATAGGATGTTCCAGAGAGGGGACACAGGGACAAGGGGTCACAACTGGAAGCTGAAGACTCAGACGAGTCACAGGGACGTTAGGAAGTATTTCTTCAGTCATAGAGTTGTCAGCAAGTGGAATAGCCTAGCAAGTGAAGTAGTGGAGGCAGGAACCATACATAGTTTTAAGAAGAGGTATGACAAAGCTCAGGAAGCAGAGAGAGAGATGATCCAGTAGCGATCAGTGAAGAGGCGGGGCCAGGAGCTGAGTCTCGACCCCTGCAACCACAATTAGGTGAGTACAATTAGGTGAGTACACACACACACACACACACACACACACACAGTGGGAACAGGAGTTGGTAGGAAAATCAGTAAACTAAATGATGGACTTTGTAACAACAAAATGTAAGGAGGCAGAGGAAAGGTTTGTTCCCAATGGTAACAGAAATAATGGGAAGAACAAAACGAGCCCTTGGTTTACCCGAAGGTGCAGGGAGGCAAAAACTAAGTGCTCTAGAGAATGGAAAAAGTACAGAAGGCAAAGGACTCAGGAGAATAAAGAGATTAGTTGACGAGCCAGAAACGAGTATGCACAGATAAGGAGGGATGCGCAGCAGCAGTATGAAAATGACATAGCATCGAAAGTCAAGTCTGATCCGAAACTACTCTACAGCCACATCAGGAGGAAGACAACAGTCAAGGACCAGGTAATCAGGCTGAGGAAGGAAGGTGGGGAACTCACAAGAAACGACCAGGAGGTATGTGAGGAGCTCAACATGAGATTTCAGGAAGTATTTACAGTGGAGGCTGAAGGGACAACGGGAAGATAAAACAGTGGGGTACAGCAACAAGGGATATACCAACAAGTGTTGGATGAATTACACACAACTGAGGAGGAGGTGGAGAAGCTCATAAGTGACCTTGATACCTCAAAGGCGGTGGGATCGGACATCTCTCCATAGGTCCTTAGAGAGGGAGCAGGAACACTACGTGTTCCACTAACCAAAATCTTCAACACTTCCCTTGAAACTGGGCAACTTCCTGAAGTATGGAAGAGGTCAAATGTAGTACCCATCTTTAAGAAGGGAGACAGAAATGAAGCACTAAATTATAGACCAGTGTCACTGACATGTACAGTATGCAAAGTCTTGGAAAAGATTATCAGGAGGAGAGTGGTGGAGCACCTGGAGCGGAACAAGATTATAAACGACAGCCAGCACGGATTCATAGAAGGCAAATCCTGTGTCACAAACCTACTAGAGTTTTATGACAAGGTAACTGAAGTAAGAAATGAGAGGGAGGGGTGGGTTGATTGCATTTTCTTGGACTGCAAGAAGGCCTTCGACACAGTTCCTCACAAGAGATTAGTACAGAAGCTAGAGGAACAGGCACGTATAACAGGAAGGGCACTGCAATGGATCAGAGAATACCTAACAGGGAGGCAACAGCGAGTCATGGTCCGTGATGAGGTATCACAGTGGGCACCAGTGACGAGCGGGGTCCCACGGGGGTCAGTCCTGGGACCAGTGCTATTCTTGGTATATGTGAACGACATGACGGAAGAAATAGACTCAGAAGTGTCCCTGTTTGCAGATGATGTGAAGTTAATGAAGAGAATTAAATCAGACGCGGACCAGACAGGTCTACAAAGAGACCTGGACAGGCTGGATGTGTGGTCCAGAAACTGGCTCCTAGAATTTAACCCCGCCAAATGCAAAGTCATGAAGATCGGAAGAGGGCAAAGAAGACCGCAGACAGAGTATAGGCTAGGAGGCCAAAGGCTGCATACCTCACTCAAGGAGAAAGACCTAGGAGTGAGTATAATACCGAGTACATCGCCAGAAGCACACATTAACCAGATAACTGCTGCGGCATATGGGCGCTTGGCAAACCTGAGAACAGCGTTCCGGTACCTCAGTAAGGAATCCTTCAAGACTTTATACACTGTGTACGTCAGGCCCATACTGGAGTATGCAGCACCAGTTTGGAACCCACATCTGGTCAAACACGTCAAGAAATTAGAGAAAGTGCTAAGGTTTGCAACAAGGCTAGTTCCAGAGCTAAGGGGAATGTCCTATGAAGAAAGGTTAAGGGAAATCGGTCTGACAACACTGGAGGACAGGAGGGTCAGGGGAGACATGATAACGACATACAAAATGCTGCGTGGAATAAACAAGGAGGGCAGAGGCAGGATGTTCCAGAGATGGGACACAGAAACAAGAGGTCACAATTGGAAGCTGAAGACTCAGATGAGTCAAAGGGATGTTAGGAAGTATTTCTTCAGTCACAGAGCAGTTAGGAAGTGGAATAGTCTGGCAAGCGATGTAGTGGAGGCAGGAACTATACATAGTTTTAAGACGAGGTATGTTAAAGCTCATGGAGCAGGGGGAGAGAGGACCTAGTAGCGGTCGGTGAAGAGGCGGGGCCAGGAGCTGAATCTCGACCCCTGCAACCACACGTAGGTGAGTACAATTAGGTAAGTACACACACACACACACACCGATAGAACAGGCCTAGTGTCTAATCTACATGTGCCTAGGACAAAATGGTAACTATCACACACAAATACACACACACATACACACACACACACACACACACACACACACACACACACACACACAAATACACACACACACACACACACACACACACACACACACACACACACACACACACACACACACACACACACACACACACACACACACACACACACACACACACACACAACTAACTCTCGCATCCCTACAATTACTTCTATTAATTTTCCAACCATTTCTCACACTGTTGCAACTCACGCCCACATTCTCATTCCTCACCTTTCTCCCTCGTATAACTACAAAAATTATGCAATACACTTCCATAAATAACTCACTTCAGGAAACTCGCAGCTTCCCTTCTATGCATACACTACTCACTCCCACACATCTACAACTCACTCCTACTCATCTACAACTCACTCCCACACATCAAACTCACTCCCACACATCTGCAAACTCACTCACACACATTTACAACTCACTCCCACACATCAAACTCACTCCCACACATCTACACCTCACTCCCACACATCTACAACTCACTCCCACACATCAAACTCACTCCCACGCCACGATAACTTTCCCATCCTTGCAACCTACTTTTAAAGTTTCTGCATAATTAAAACTCCCTTAACTCTCTCACACAATATACTATAGCCTAACACTCAATGCATTAGTTTTCAGGCTTCTTCAATGTGTCCTGGAGCTTCCTGGTGGTTAAGAAATTACAGTGGTTATGGCACAAGTGGCTTGCTTAGCTAACATAGTGTTGGGCTCCAGCTCCTCGACTCATTACGTACTTTTTTAATCGTTTTGAGTACCTTCCACAGGATGAGTGTCAGGTGCTCAACGAAGTTCTCATTATAACGCTCCTCTTAATGCGCGCTCAATTATAGGTGAGGATTGGAAAAACTGGATAAATGAAAGAAGGAAGAATGAAAGAGGGAAGATTAGTATAACAAAAAATAGGAGAAGAAAGGTTGGGAAAGAGAAGATGGGAAGAAAAGAGACGGTGGGCAGAATTTGATATTCGAAGAAGGAAGACTGAACGAAGAGGGTTATTATTATTTACATTGTATGTGATGCGTTAAACCCATGTGGCTCATTCAGCACAAGAAGTGGTGGAGGTTCGATTCTCCGTCCGCTAATCGTCAGACGCACCAGCTACTCTTGCTGCCGTCCAAGCTAAGGGAAGAATAAGGAACGGAAAATAATGAAATACTTAGGACAGTATTCCAACCATTGCTCCTCTCGTGAGATACAGTGTGGTAAGAGGTAAGGGATATCATCCTAGATAAAACGTGAAGGATATCCCTAGATTACCAAGATATATCCCGAGACTACCAGGATATATCCAGTTAATAACGACTCCGTCGCAAGTAAAGTCTGTTAAGTGCTGGATACGAGTGAGGAATACTCAACAGAGTGAGTCACATTTCTCATGCAGTTAATGTTGCAGATGTACAATGCCTCGGTTAAGCTATTGTGCTGCTGTCACTGTCGCCCAGTTGGTGTCGCTGTTGCTATGATGCAATCACTGTTGTTATGTTGATGTCACTTTTCTCATGTTGCTGTCACTGCTGCTGTGTCCCTATCACTTCTCTTATGTTGCTGTCACTGTTGCTGTTCCTATCACATCTCTTATGTTGCTGTCACTGTTGCTATGTTGTTGTTACTGTGTTGCTGTCACTGCTGCTAGGTTCCTATCACTTCTCATATGTTGCTGTCACTGCTGCTAGGTTCCTATCACTTCTCATATGTTGCTGTCACTGCTGCTAGGTTCCTATCACTTCTCATATGTTGCTGTCATTATTGTTATGTTGCTGTTGCTGCTACTGTGTTGCTGTCACTGCTGATATGTTCCTATCACAATTCTAATGTTGCTCTCGCTGTTGCTATGTTGCTGTCGCTACTACTGTGTTGCTGTCACTGCTGCTATGTTGCTGTCGCTACTGTGATTAATATTCAAGCAGCAATATAACGCATTGTGATCAATATTTTTTTTCCGGTCCCTCCCATAAGCCAAACACGCAACAGTTAGAAGAATAACGTGCTATTCACCCTCCCGCTGGGCAGGTCTCAGGAGCACTCGCAGACAAGAACGAAGAACTGAAAACATGTTAATTTAGGAACTAGGATCACTCGTAGATAAGAACGAAGGAGAACCAAGAACAAGTTAATCTAGAATGTAGGATCACTCGTAGACAAGAATGAAGGAGAACTGAAAACATGAAATCTATGAACTAGGATCAATCGCAGAGAAGAATGCAGAACTCAGACATGTTAATCCACGAACCAGAATTACCTGCAGACAAGCTCAGCGGAGAACTCACAAATATTAATCCAGTAGCCGGGATTTCTTTGCAAACGAGCAAGAAAATAGACTGATTTAGGTGACAGGAAAACTTCCACACAAACGTGAATCATTTTGATAGGATCAAAACATTGGCTCCGACAGAGATGTAGACGTGTATGAAACAATGGTCTGAAAAGGACTGCAAGAAACAAGCAATAAAAGACGAAGAGCAAATAATAATAAAAAGGCAAGTAACATAGAACTAAAAGTGCAGGAAAAAGAATGATAAAAAAAAAGGCAACTGCAACAATTTGCCAACAATTATAATTTGTGTAAATGAACTTAATTCCTGTAACAAATCAACAAAAATTCTCAATCAAGAACAAATCGCCAGCAATAATCACATTATGTCATCAATAGCCTCAATTCATCAAAAGCAAAAATTCCCCCCCAAAATAGCTAAAACGAATTTTTCTCAGTATTATCAAACCAAAAATGCGACATTTTAGATATAGACTTGAACAAGTTGTCAAATACAATGTAAGTTTTAAAAAATGGGAGAGGTTTAAGACAAAGGATATATATATATATATATATATATATATATATATATATATATATATATATATATATATATATATATATATATATATATATATATATATATATATATATATATATATATATATATTATATATATATATATATATATATACATATATATATATATATATATATATATATATATATATATATATATATATATATATATATATATATATATATATATATATATATATATGGAAGAGTTATAATTGAAAGAATTAAGAGTAAGACGGAGAATAGGATAGCAGATGAACAAGGAGGCTTTAGGAAAGGTAGGGGGTGTGTGGACCAGGTGTTTACAGTGAAACATATAAGTGAACAGTATTTAGATAAGGCTAAAGAGGTCTTTGTGGCATTTATGGATTTGGAAAAGGCGTATGACAGGGTGGATAGGGGGGCAATGTGGCAGATGTTGCAAGTGTATTGTGTAGGAGGTAGGTTACTGAAAGCAGTGAAGAGTTTTTATGAGGATAGTGAGGCTCAAGTTAGAGTATGTAGGAAAGAGGGAAATTTTTTCCCAGTAAAAGTAGGCCTTAGACAAGGATGTGTGATGTCACCGTGGTTGTTTAATATATTTATAGATGGGGTTGTAAGAGAAGTAAATGCGAGGGTCTTGGCAAGAGGCGTGGAGTTAAAAGATAAAGAATCACACACAAAGTGGGAGTTGTCACAGCTGCTGTTTGCTGATGACACTGTGCTCTTGGGAGATTCTGAAGAGAAGCTACAGAGATTGGTGGATGAATTTGGTAGGGTGTGCAAAAGAAGAAAATTAAAGGTGAATACAGGAAAGAGTAAGGTTATGAGGATAACAAAAAGATTACGTGATGAAAGATTGGATATCAAATTGGAGGGAGAGAGTATGGAGGAGGTGAATGTATTCAGATATTTGGGAGTGGACGTGTCAGCGGATGGGTCTATGAAAGATGAGGTGAATCATAGAATTGATGAGGGAAAAAGAGTGAGTGGTGCACTTAGGAGTCTGTGGAGACAAAGAACTTTGTCCTTGGAGGCAAAGAGGGGAATGTATGAGAGTATAGTTTTACCAACGCTCTTATATGGGTGTGAAGCGTGGGTGATGAATGTTGCAGCGAGGAGAAGGCTGGAGGCAGTGGAGATGTCATGTCTGAGGGCAATGTGTGGTGTGAATATAATGCAGAGAATTCGTAGTTTGGAAGTTAGGAGGAGGTGCGGGATTACCAAAACTGTTGTCCAGAGGGCTGAGGAAGGGTTGTTGAGGTGGTTCGGACATGTAGAGAGAATGGAGCGAAACAGAATGACTTCAAGAGTGTATCAGTCTGTAGTGGAAGGAAGGCGGGGTAGGGGTCGGCCTAGGAAGGGTTGGAGGGAGGGGGTAAAGGAGGTTTTGTGTGCGAGGGGCTTGGACTTCCAGCAGGCATGCGTGAGCGTGTTTGATAGGAGTGAATGGAGACAAATGGTTTTTAATACTTGACGTGCTGTTGGAGTGTGAGCAAAGTAACATTTATGAAGGG
>NC_091313.1:23473073-23505573 GCF_038502225.1 Cherax quadricarinatus
TAAGAGGTCGAGTACGAGACTTCCTCCTCGACCATCAGGACGTCGAGTACGAGACTTCCTCCTCGACTATCAAGAGGTAGAGTACGAGACTTCCTCCTCGACCATCAAGAGGTCGAGTACGAGACTTTTTCCTCGACCATCAAGAGGTCGGGTACGAGACTTCCTCCTCGACCATCAGGAGGTCGAGTACGAGACTTCCTCCTCGACCATCAATAGGTCGAGTACGAGACTCTTCCTCCTCGACCATCAAGAGGTCGAGTACGAGACTTCCTCCTCGACCATCAAGAGGTCGAGTACGAGACTTCCTCCTCGACCATCAGGAGGTCGAGTACGAGACTTCCTCCTCGACTATCAAGAGGTCGAGTACGAGACTTCCTCCTCGACCATCAAGAGGTCGAGTACGAGACTTCCTCCTCGACCATCAAGAGGTCGAGTACGAGACTTCCTCCTCGACCATCAGGAGGTCCAGTACGAGACTTCCTCCTCGACCATCAGGAGGTCGAGTACGAGACTTCCTCCTCGACCATCAAGAGGTCGAGTACGAGACTTCCTCCTCGACCATCAAGAGGTCGAGTACGAGACTTCCTCCTCGACCATCAAGAGGTCGAGTACGAGACTTCCTCCTCGACCATCAAGAAGTCGAGTACGAGACTTCCTCCTCGACCATCAGGAGGTCCAGTACAAGACTTCCTCCTCGACCATCAAGAGGTCCAGTACGAGACTTCCTCCTCGACCATCAAGAGGTCGAGTACGAGACTTCCTCCTCGACCATCAAGAGGTCGAGTACGAGACTTCCTCCTCGACCATCAGGAGGTCCAGTACGAGACTTCCTCCTCGACCATCAGGAGGTCCAGTACGAGACTTCCTCCTCGACCATCAGGAGGTCGAGTACGAGACTTCCTCCTCGATCATCAGGAGGTCGAGTACGAGACTTCCTCCTCGACCATCAGGAGGTCGAGTACGAGACTTCCTCCTCGACCATCAGGACGTCGAGTACGAGACTTCCTCCTCGACAATCAAGAGGTCGAGTACGAGACTTCCTCCTCGACCATCAAGAGGTCGAGTACGAGACTTCCTCCTCGACCATCAGGAGGTCGAGTACGAGACTTCCTCCTCGACCATCAGGAGGTCGAGTACGAGACTTCCTCCTCGACCATCAAGAGGTCGAGTACGAGACTTCCTCCTCGACCATCAAGAGGTCGAGTACGAGACTTCCTCCTCGACCATCAAGAGGTCGAGTACGAGACTTCCTCCTCGACCATCAAGAGGTCGAGTACGAGACTTCCTCCTCGACCATCAAGTGGTCGAGTACGAGACTTCCTCATCGACCACCAAGAGGTCGAGTACGAGACTTCCTCCTCGACCATCAGGAGGTCGAGTACGAGACTTCCTCCTCGACCATCAGGAGGTCCAGTACGAGACTTCCTCCTCGACCATCAGGAGGTCGAGTACGAGACTTCCTCCTCGACCACCAGGAGGTCGAGTACGAGATTTCCTCCTCGACCATCAAGAGGTCGAGTACGAGACTTCCTCCTCGACCATCAAGAGGTCGAGTACGAGACTTCCTCCTCGACCATCAAGAGGTCGAGTACGAGACTTCCTCCTCGACCATCAAGAGGTCGAGTACGAGACTTCCTCCTCGGCCATCAGGAGATCCAGTACGAGACTTCCTCCTCGACCATTAGGAGGTCGAGTACGAGATTTCCTCCTCGACCATCAGGAGGTCGAGTACGAGACTTCCTCCTCGACCATCAAGAGGTCGAGTACGAGACTTCATCCTCGACCATCAAGAGGTCGAGTACGAGACTTCCTCCTCGACCATCAAGAGGTCGACTACGAGACTTCCTCCTCGACCATCAGGAGGTCGAGTACGAGACTTCCTCCTCGACCATCAGGAGGTCGAGTACGAGACTTCCTCCTCGATCATCAAGAGGTCGAGTACGAGACTTCCTCCTCGACCATCAGGAGGTCGAGTACGAGACTTCCTCCTCGACCATCAGGAGGTCGAGTACGAGACTTCCTCCTCGACCATCAGGAGGTCGAGTACGAGACTTCCTCCTCGACCATCAGGAGGTCGAGTACGAGACTTCCTCCTCGACCATCAGGAGGTCGAGTACGAGACTTCCTCCTCGACCATCAGGAGGTCGAGTACGAGACTTCCTCCTCGACCATCAAGAGGTCGAGTACGAGACTTCCTCCTCGACCATCAAGAGGTCGAGTACGAGACTTCCTCCTCGACCATCAAGAGGTCGAGTACGAGACTTCCTCCTCGACCATCAGGAGGTCGAGTACGAGACTTCCTCCTCGACCATCAGGAGGTCGAGTACGAGACTTCCTCCTCGACCATCAAGAGGTCGAGTACGAGACTTCCTCCTCGACCATCAAGAGGTCGAGTACGAGACTTCCTCCTCGACCATCAGGAGGTCGAGTACGAGACTTCCTCCTCGACCATCAGGAGGTCGAGTACGAGACTTCCTCCTCGACCATCAGGAGGTCGAGTACGAGACTTCCTCCTCGACCATCAAGAGGTCGAGTACGAGACTTCCTCCTCGACCATCAAGAGGTCGAGTACGAGACTTCCTCCTCGACCATCAAGAGGTCGAGTACGAGACTTCCTCCTCGACCATCAAGAGGTCGAGTACGAGACTTCCTCCTCGACCATCAAGAGGTCGAGTACGAGACTTCGTCCTCGACCATCAAGAGGTCGAGTACGAGACTTCCTCCTCGCCCATCAAGAGGTCGAGTACGAGACTTCCTCCTCGACCATCAAGAGGTCGAGTACGAGACTTCCTCCTCGACCATCAAGAGGTCGAGTACGAGACTTCCTCCTCGATCATCAAGAGGTCGAGTACGAGACTTCGTCCTCGACCATCAAGAGGTCGAGTACGAGACTTCGTCCTCGACCATCAAGAGGTCGAGTACGAGACTTCGTCCTCGACCATCAAGAGGTCGAGTACGAGACTTCCTCCTCGAGCTTCAAGAGGTCGAGTACGAGACTTCCTCCTCGATCATCAGGAGGTCGAGTACGAGACTTCCTCCTCGACCATCAGGAGGTCGAGTACGAGACTTCCTCCTCGACCATCAGGAGGTCGAGTACGAGACTTCCTCCTCGACCATCAGGAGGTCGAGTACGAGACTTCCTCCTCGACCATCAGGAGGTCGAGTACGAGACTTCCTCCTCGACCATCAGGAGGTCGAGTACGAGACTTCCTCCTCGACCATCAGGAGGTCGAGTACGAGACTTCCTCCTCGACCTTCAAGAGGTCGAGTACGAGACTTCCTCCTCGACCATCGGGAGGTCGAGTACGAGACTTCCTCCTCGACCTTCAAGAGGTCGAGTACGAGACTTCCTCCTCGACCTTCAAGAGGTCGAGTACGAGACTTCCTCCTCGACCTTCAAGAGGTCGAGTACGAGACTTCCTCCTCGACCTTCAAGAGGTCGAGTACGAGACTTCCTCCTCGACCTTCAAGAGGTCGAGTACGAGACTTCCTCCTCGACCTTCAAGAGGTCGAGTACGAGACTTCCTCCTCGACCTTCAAGAGGTCGAGTACGAGACTTCCTCCTCGACCATCAAGAGGTCGAGTACGAGACTTCCTCCTCGACCATCAAGAGGTCGAGTACGAGACTTCCTCCTCGACCATCATGAGGTCGAGTACGAGACTTCCTCCTCGACCATCAAGAGGTCGAGTACGAGACTTCCTCCTCGACCATCAAGAGGTCGAGTACGAGACTTCCTCCTCGACCATCAAGAGGTCGAGTACGAGACTTCCTCCTCGACCATCAAGAGG
Source organism: Cherax quadricarinatus (assembly GCF_038502225.1). Classification (NCBI taxonomy): domain Eukaryota; kingdom Metazoa; phylum Arthropoda; class Malacostraca; order Decapoda; family Parastacidae; genus Cherax; species Cherax quadricarinatus. Next base: position 23,476,863 of record NC_091313.1, read on the forward strand.
TCGAGTACGAGACTTTCTCCTCGACCATCAAGAGGTCGAGTACGAGACTTCCTCCTCGACCATCAAGAGGACGAGTACGAGACTTCCTCCTCGACCATCAAGAGGTCGAGTACGAGACTTCCTCCTCGACCATCAAGAGGTCGAGTACGAGACTTCCTCCTCGACCATCAAGAGGTCGAGTACGAGACTTCCTCCTCGACCATCAAGAGGTCGAGTACGAGACTTCCTCCTCGACCTTCAAGAGGTCGAGTACGAGACTTCCTCCTCGACCATCAAGAGGTCGAGTACGAGACTTCGTCCTCGACCATCAAGAGGTCGAGTACGAGACTTCCTCCTCGACCATCAGGAGGTCGAGTACGAGACTTCGTCCTCGACCATCAGGAGGTCGAGTACGAGACTTCCTCCTCGACCATCAAGAGGTCGAGTACGAGACTTCCTCCTCGACCATCAGGAGGTCGAGTACGAGACTTCCTCCTCGACCATCAAGAGGTCGAGTACGAGACTTCCTCCTCGACCATCAAGAGGTCGAGTACGAGACTTCCTCCTCGACCTTCAAGAGGTCGAGTACGAGACTTCCTCCTCGACCATCAAGAGGTCGAGTACGAGACTTCCTCCTCGACCTTCAAGAGGTCGAGTACGAGACTTCGTCCTCGACCTCTCTAAGGAAAAATTGCGACTTATCAAAAGTTTCTTCTTCATAAAGTATGAAATTCTTGGTTGTAAAAAGTTTACTATTTTAAACAATGTATTTTGCCCGGTGTGTGTACCTCGGAAATTTTCTGATCATTAGGAATTCTAATTCTCTCTCTCTCTCTCTCTCTCTCTCTCTCTCTCTCTCTCTCTCTCTCTCTCTCTCTCTCTTAATCACAATTGTGAGATAAGCCACTTGAGCACAACATCTAATAATGCTTACACTTAAGTGACAAATCGTCTGATAACTCTCTCATTTAAGGGACATCTTCCACCACCTCCTTGTCACTATACTCATAAAAGAAAGTTCAACCCGCTAATACAAGTATTATCCTTAACGAGTTATTTTCTCGTGTAATTCTTTGCAAAACCATAACATCATTCATCCAACTTTTATCCCTCACGTTCGCGGAATTTTCATCTTCTCGATGATTAGATCGCCCGCTAGTTTACTCATTACCTGCTTTTGTTAGCAGCGTCGCTTCCTGTGAGGGTAATTACTGGTTCCTTCGAGACTACAGGTTTATTGACTGTTGAGTGAACACGTAAACAGTTCCCGTTGTTTAGGAGAGGCTAACTTTAGACACCTTTTCTTTTGTAGACAGGAAACATTGGCTGTTGTAGGTATATTGTAATCACTGACTATTGTAGGTAGATAGCAACCTATTGTAGATATCATATCCAGGGGAAAGGGTGGAGATCGATTCCGTGAGTGGGTATTTTATTGGTAGATAGGTGGGTGGGACAGGTGTTTTATTGTTGAGTCTGCTTGGTGTTTTGTTGCTAAGTGGGGCGGGTATTTAGTTGCTGGATGGAGCGGGTAGCTAGTCACTTGACGGGGTCGCTATTTAAGTAAACGTTACCATCCTGGGAATTAAGCTTGGAGGGTGGACCAAGAACAGGCACACAGACAAAAACACACCAGCAAACCCGCAGCTGTGTTCAACTTGCAAGGATGCCACTGTAGGGGTAGGTAATGCTTCTCTTGCGCGCTTCGGCCCAGCTACTGCTGGCTAGTAGTCTGGCTCAATAGCGTGAGTTAATGTTCCCTCTTAAATAGCCACTTACACGGTTACTGAGTTCTTTCCTCTCCCCAACGCTCATTAGCCTCGCAGATTTTCCAGGACGTGGGAGTCGATCGAGTGAGCATTTTCCTGCCTGTGTGTCATGACCACTTACTCCAGGAGAGGAATTTAGAGTCAGGAAGGAAAAGGAAGAAAATGAGGCATAAGAAGTTTATGGAAAACGAATTTATCGCATCTATAGCATGAAATCTTTCTCTCTCTCTCTCTCTCTCTCTCTCTCTCTCTCTCTCTCTCTCTCTCTCTCTCTCTCTCTCTCTCTCTCTTCCAGACAATAATCAAAGCAAAGAAACTTTAAATTCTAATGAATAAACGTCTCTTTCTCTCTATCTGATGTAACTTTCAATGGCTTCTGGCAGTCTAAGTAAGATTTTTGGCATTCTGGTATATCTGTTATGACATTCCCCGTTTTCTTAGAATGCCTGTTCATCGAGGCACTTTTGTTATTCTGGCATTGCCATATTCCTTGAAATTCCTGTCATTCTGGCATTCCTGCTACTTCGGCTTTCCCATTACATTGAAATTATTGTTACTTTGACATTTATTTTACTTTTGCCATTCTTGTTACTTTGGCATACCAGTTAAAATGGCATTCCTGTTATTTTGTCACTTCTCTAAGCTTAGAATTTGCTGATCCTTAGGCATTCTTATTGCTTTGGAATTGTTTTTGTTATGCTGGAATTACCGCTACCGTTGAATTACTGTTGTCTGGACACTAAGGATCCAACCCTCACTGGTCTTGACTACCGGACAGTTTGCACCTAGAAGGCTTCAGTTTGTTTCCAAGGTATCGAGTGTGCATGATAAACACAGCTGGCTCGTGCTACGTGCTTGGTTTCCATTTGTGCTGCCTGGTTTTTACTGGCGCTGAGTGTGTGTGTGTGTGGTTTATATTGGTGCTGAGTGTATTATATTGGTGTTGCGTGGTTTCTGTTGGTTTGTTTGGTTTCTAGTGGCACAGTGCTGCATGGGATCTGTTAATGCCGTGAGGTTTCTGTTGGTGCTGTGTGTTTTCGACTGGCGCTGTGAGGTTTCTGTTAATGCTGTGTGGTTAATGCTGTGTTGATTGTTTTGTTTCTGTTACTACTGCGTGTGTGAATTCTATTGGCGCTATTTGAGTGATTTCTTTGGAAGTAGTGAACGTGGGTTCTATCGGCGTCGCGTGCACGTCTACCGGAGAGAGTCTGCAGTCACGCGACTCTAGCGGCTGTTTCCGACATTTTGTCGGTATAACACTCCGTCTTCACTTAGTAGCCACTGGGTTTTTAAAAAAAACTTTAGAGCCAAAGCCTGTCACTATCGAGACATGCATATTCCATTAGTATATATACGAACGCAATGCAAGTTATTGATTTAACACAGCAGTAACTACGGCTTCATATATGAAACTGTAGCCGGTTTTATAGTTTCTGACTCCCTACCCTCATTTAGGACTGTATATACGCTGAGAGTTAACTGAAATCTTTGTTTTAGGGATTAAAGTTTTTTTGATTGTTAGAAAATAGGTTTCGTTCATCCTTAATGGCTCTCGTGTGGTCCACAGGCTTTCAGTCCAACCATCATCATTACTTGCGAATTCTCTCTCTATTAGGCAAGAGAGAGCATGATTATGTCAATGCCTTGGCAGAATTTTCAGTAAGGAAATAGAATTTCAAATATAATTTTGATTTCCCAAACAAGTTTAAAAGCCATCGTTAGTAAAGAATTAACAAACGGTTTTGAGGAACAGAACAGTGTAATTAGGAACCAGCGTTTCCATAGGCAGTCACAAAGAGATGTGTCAAGTAATACATGTCTGTGGTGAAACTGAGAAGATTTGTAGTGTATAAGGTGTTGTTATTGCTTGACTAAGTATCTATGGCAGTTAATTTTATATGGAGAGAGAGCGGACACGCACTAGAACATTCAATTTCAGTGCCCAAATATCCACTCATTTAGAAACTCGTCCAGACAAACCATACAGGAAAAATTAAACCCATTCATTGTTGATGAGAAGACATCTGAAAACATAAGATAATATCCACACTTTGCGCCGGATGAATGAACTTGTTCTGTGAGTCTAACTTGCTAACTTTTGAGACTGAAGCTGTTTGACAAAACTGGAGTCATACTGGAGCCAGACTGGAGATAAACTGGGAGTTTCCTTGTTATAGCTACGGCTACGTCAGATTTTGGAATATTAAAGGGAAATATTACCATATCTTAAAACTTATCTAAGAGTCTTTTATTTCCTTATAGAGTTATCTGTTTAAGTTCACATAACCTAGCAAGTGACCAAAGTTTATAGTAGTAACGACAAGTTTATAAGACTGTATTTGAATATTAAAATGAATGGATGAATATCTGCAGAATCTTAATAATGTAATAAATGTACTCAGTGAAATAGAATAGTGGCCCATTGTGACCTCTGTAATACTCTTGCTTGCTCTTCCACTCACAGCTTGAGTTGTTATGTAATGTGAACATATTACTAATGAAATATATTGTATCAGAGCTCCAGAATTCTCGAAAAAAAAATAGATTTGTGCATACTTTCATTATATTTTTTTTTATCACACCGGGCGTCTCCCACTGAGGTAGGAGAAGGGGTTACTAGCACCTTGCTCCCGGCATTTTTGTCGCCTCTTACGACACACATGACTTACGGAGGAACTATTCTTCCCCACTTTTCCAAGGAGACTTTTATTATTATTATTATTATTATTATTATTATTATTATTATTATTATTATTATTATTATTATTAGAAGTAGTAGTAGTAGTAGAGGTGGTAGTGGTCACAGCATTGGTATTAGTAGTAGTAGTAATAAATGTAGCAGTAGTAGTAGTAGTAGTAATGGTAGTGTAGTAGCGGTAGTAGTAGTAGTAGTAGCAGTAGTAATAGTAGTAAAAGTACTCTATTAAGCATTAAATACCACTGTTTTGTTGTGACTCGGTAGTGGTAAACACAGCAACACTTGCACACACTTGCCCGCCACAAGTGTAAACTATTGGCGCTATGCGGTTTCTATTCGACCAGCTTTGCGGTTTCTAATGGACTTGCATTAGTGGTGTACGCACATTTGTAGTGCACGCGCCTTAGAAGCATAAAGTTCAAAAACAAATCCTCACAAATGAATGTAGAAGTCACTATCTGGGTCTGACCACAATACCGTTGCATGAACAAGCCAAAACTATCATACAGATAGAGACAAAATATTACACGATCTTTCGATCCGTCCTTAATAAAAAAATCAGCTACTTGATAATGGTCAAGGATGGATCGAAACATCGTCGAGAACTTAAATATAAGCAAAAAAAATAATTCCATAAATGAAGAACAGTGGGTTATAAGTATGAGAAGCTCAAGCCACTGAGAATGCCTTTGTTGGAAAACAAGAGACAAGACATGGAAAAGGCAGAAGGGATCCAGCAACGCTGTGCGTTGCTGGATCCGTGCTGGGAAATCCCTCCAGTGTCAGAGTTTGGGCAGTACCTGGAATGGGGTTAAGCAAGTAATATTATTTCGAAATCAATGGATATTTTTGAAAGCTCTAACAATATAGCACGACTGAAAACCTGGACACCACGAGTATAAGCTCTTTTCATTAATTTCTTTTTGGGGGGATTTGCATATATCCCTCCCGACGGGGAAGGGATATATTCGGCGGTAGTAAGTGTTACACCCATTGGATTTTTTGTGTGTGTTTTATAATATATAAATGCTTAAGATGAGATACCATCAACACACTTCTGCTGCTGTAGACACAAACACTGAAGACGGAGCACCACCAACACAACTCTGCTGTAACTACAAACACTGAACACTGAGCACAACCAGCACAACTCTGCTACTGTATCTACAAACAATGAAGACGAAGCACAACCAACACAGCTCTGCTGCTGTAACTACAAACATTGAAGACTGAGCACCACCAACACATCTCTACTGCTACAAACACTGAAGACTGAGCACCACCAACACATCTCTACTGCTACAAACACTGAAGACTGAGCACCACCAACACATCTCTGCCGCTACAAACACTGAAGACTGAGCACCACCACCACATCTATACTGCTACAAACACTGAAGACTGAGCACCACCAACACATCTCTACTGGTACAAACACTGAAGATTGAGCATCACCAACACATCTCTACTGCTACAAACACTGAAGACTGAGCACCACCAACACATCTCTGCCGCTACAAACACTGAAGACTGAGCACCACCAACACATCTCTGCCGCTACAAACACTGAAGACTGAGCACCACCAACACATCTCTACTGGTACAAACACTGAAGACTGAGCACCACCAACACATCTCTACTGTTACAAACACTGAAGACTGAGCACCACCAACACATCTCTACTGCTACAAACACTGAAGACTGAGCACCACCAACACATCTCTACTGCTACAAACACTGAAGACTGAGCACCACCAACACATCTCTACTGCTACAAACACTGAAGACTGAGCACCATCAACACATCTCTACTGCTACAAACACTGAAGACTGAGCACCACCAACACATCTCTACTGCTACAAACACTGAAGACTGAGCACCACCAACACATCTCTACTGCTACAAACACTGAAGACTGAGCACCGTCAACACATCTCTACTGCTACAAACACTGAAGACTGAGCACCATCAACACATCTCTACTGCTACAAACACTGAAGACTGAGCACCACCAACACATCTCTACTGCTACAAACACTGAAGACTGAGCACCATCAACACATCTCTACTGCTACAAACACTGAAGACTGAGCACCATCAACACATCTCTACTGCTACAAACACTGAAGACTGAGCACCACCAACACATCTCTACTGCTACAAACACTGAAGACTGAGCACCACCAACACATCTCTACTGCTACAAACACTGAAGACTGAGCACCACCAACACATCTCTACTGCTACAGACACTGAAGACTGAGCACCACCAACACATCTCTACTGCTACAAACACTGAAGACTGAGCACCATCAACACATCTCTACTGCTACAAACACTGAAGACTGAGCACCATCAACACATCTCTACTGCTACAGACACTGAAGACTGAGCACCACCAACACATCTCTACTGCTACAAACACTGAAGACTGAGCACCATCAACACATCTCTACTGCTACAAACACTGAAGACTGAGCACCACCAACACATCTCTACTGCTACAAACACTGAAGACTGAGCACCACCAACACATCTCTACTGCTACAAACACTGAAGACTGAGCACCATCAACACATCTCTGCTGTTGTAAACACTGAAGACTGAGCACCACCAACACATCTCTGCCGCTACAAACACTGAAGACTGAGCACCACCAACACATCTCTACTGCTACAAACACTGAAGACTGAGCACCACCAACACATCTCTACTGCTACAAACACTAAACATGGAGCACCAACAACATATATCTGCTGTTGTAAACACATGCTATTGGATATGCTTCACCACACCAAAAATTCCAACTTGGATGAAAAGATATATACGTAATACTTAGTTATAATAACGTTTTGTTCTTTGTAGAGTTTGTGATGACTTGATAAAGCTCTGCACAGAGAGAAATGTTGTCCTCTTCACTCCCCCCCCCCCAAAAAAAAGCTCGCTCTACAACCTGTGTGTTTCTTCAGTGGGTCAAGTACGACTAGTGTGGCTCAATAATCGAAAAGGTTAAGGCTATTTGTGGCCCTATTCATAATAGAACTGGCGTAATCCCGAATGGATTTCACCGTCAACGTTGAATTATTAATGGGATCTGTATCGATAATTTGCTTTATATAGAAGTAATGTCATGGAGTGGAAGGGACAGGTGGCAAAGCCAGCTTATCTTTCCGTGTAGACCTTTATCTCTGTATGCTGTCGGCATTAAGTGAGGGTAACACTTTTCAGTTTTCATTGGGGGTATTTTGCATCGTCTGCCGAGCCTCTTGCTTCCGTAAGGAGTGACACTAGTGTAGAGAAACCACGGAACGAGTTGGCTTCTGGACCCATGACAAGTGAGTGGTAAAACTGGTGTAGAGATTTGGGATCAGTCCCTTCAAAACTTCCCAGGTGTGAATTATGATGTATGTTTCTCAGGCACGTTCCCAGGAATACAACTCGAGGGACTTTAAACATTCCCAGTAATTTAGGTACTTAACTGAATTTATTCAATGTGGTTCTTACGACACTGCATTGGGCGCCATCAAAATTCACTTATCTGAATTACTATATCCGAAGCGCAAAATCCCGAGGGATCTTACATCGAATGGAAATGGGAGGAAATCACGCTTGATCCAAGGAATAGAAGGATAGGCCAAGAATAGTTCTGAAGCCTAAATTCTACTGATTATAGTGCCAGACCTCATTTGTTCAGTGGGGGCGATGTGATACGCTGATCGATATGGTCTAATGGCACAGATCATTTTCTTGTTTACTAAACTGAGTTTGCTATATCAGCAGAGTGTTACTACCAAACTCCGCAACAGTTACACAGTGGGAGCCAAAGATAGCTGTCTTTTCCTGTCATAGACCACCATTCAGGACGGGTTCCCCCAGTCATCTTTCATTACACAGAATGGGTTCCCCCAGTCATCTTTCATTACACAGTACAGGATTCCCCCAGTTATCTTTCATTACACAGAATGGGTTTCACCAGTCACCTTTCATTACACAGAATGGGTTCCCCAGTCATCTTTCATTACACAGAATGGGTTCCCCCAGTCATCTTTCATTACACAGAATGGGTTTCCCCAGTCATCTTTCATTACACAGAATGGGTTTCCCCAGCCATCTTTCATTACACAGTACGGGTTCCCCCAGTCATCTTTCATTACACAGGAGGGGGTTCGTCCAGTCATCTTTCATTACACAGTACAGGATTTCCCCAGTCATCTTTCATTACACAGAATGGGTTTCCCCAGTCATCTTTCATTACACAGAATGGGTTCCCCCAGTCATCTTTCATTACACAGTACAGGGTTCCCCCAGTCATCTTTCATTACACAGAATGGGTTTCCCCAGTCATCTTTCATTACACAGAATGGGTTCCCCCAGTCATCTTTCATTACACAGAATGGGTTCCCCCAGTCATCTTTCATTACACAGAATGGGTTCCCCCAGTCATCTTTCATTACACAGAATATTTTTCCCCAGTCATCTTTCATTACACAGAATGGGTTCCCCCAGTCATCTTTCATTACACAGAATAGGTTTCCCCAGTCATCTTTCATTACACAGAATGGGTTCCCCCAGTCATCTTTCATTACACAGAATAGGTTTCCCCAGTCATCTTTCATTACACAGAATGGGTTCCCCCAGTCATCTTTCATTACACAGTACAGGGTTCCCCCAGTCATCTTTTATTACACAGTACAGGGTTCCCCCAGTCATCTTTCATTACACAGTACAGAATTCCCCCAGTCATCTTTCATTACACAGAACAGGGTTCCCCCAGTCATCTTTCATTACACAGAATGGGTTCCCATAGTCATCTTTCATTACACAGTACAGGGTTCCCCCAGTCATCTTTCATTACACAGAATGGGTTCCTCCAGTCATCTTTCATTACACAGAATGGGTTCCCCCAGTCATCTTTCATTACACAGAATGGGTTCCCCCAGTCATCTTTCATTACACAGAATATTTTTCCCCAGTCATCTTTCATTACACAGAATGGGTTCCCCCAGTCATCTTTCATTACACAGAATAGGTTTCCCCAGTCATCTTTCATTACACAGAATGGGTTCCCCCAGTCATCTTTCATTACACAGAATAGGTTTCCCCAGTCATCTTTCATTACACAGAATGGGTTCCCCCAGTCATCTTTCATTACACAGTACAGGGTTCCCCCAGTAATCTTTTATTACACAGTACAGGGTTCCCCCAGTCATCTTTCATTACACAGTACAGATTTCCCCCAGTCATCTTTCATTACACAGAACAGGGTTCCCCCAGTCATCTTTCATTACACAGAATGGGTTCCCCTAGTCATCTTTCATTACACAGTACAGGGTTCCCCCAGTCATCTTTCATTACACAGAATGGGTTCCCCCAGTCATCTTTCATTACACAGAATGGGTTCCCCCAGTCATCTTTCATTACACAGAATGGGTTCCCCCAGTCATCTTTCATTACACAGAATGGGTTTCCCCAGTCATCTTTCATTACACAGAATGGGTTCCCCCAGTCATCTTTCATTACACAGAATGGGTTCCCCCAGTCATCTTTCATTACACAGAATGGGCTTCGCCAATCATCTTTCATTACACAGAATGGGTTCCCCCAGTCATCTTTCATTACACAGTACAGGGTTCCCCCAGTCATCTTTCATTACACAGAATGGGTTTCCCCATTCATCTTTCATTACACAGAATGGGTTCCCCCGGTTATCTTTCATTACACAGAATGGGTTCCCCCAGTCATCTTTCATTACACAGAATAGGTTTCCCCAGTCATCTTTCATTACACAGAATGGGTTCCCCCAGTCATCTTTCATTACACAGAATGGGTTTCCCCAGTCATCTTTCATTACACAGAATGGGTTCCCCCAGTCATCTTTCATTACACAGAATGGGTTTCCCCAGTCATCTTTCATTACACAGAATGGGTTTCCCCAGCCATCTTTCATTACACAGTACGAGTTCTCCCAGTCATCTTTCATTACACAGGAGGGGGTTCGTCCAGTCATCTTTCATTACACAGAATGGGTTTCCCCAGTCATCTTTCATTACACAGAATGGATTTCCCCAGTCATCTTTCATTAAACAGAATGGGTTCCCCCAGTCATCTTTCATTACACAGTACACGGTTCCCCCAGTCATCTTTCATTACACAGTACAGGGTTCCCCCAGTCATCTTTCATTACACAGAATGGGTTTCCCCATTCATCTTTCATTATACAGAATGGGTTCCCCCGGTTATCTTTCATTACACAGAATGGGTTCCCCCAGTCATCTTTCATTACACAGAATAGGTTTCCCCAGTCATCTTTCATTACACAGAATGAGTTCCCCCAGTCATCTTTCATTACACAGAATAGGTTTCCCCAGTCATCTTTCATTACACAGAATGGGTTCCCCCAGTCATCTTTTATTACACAGTACAGGGTTCCCCCAGTCATCTTTCATTACACAGTACATAATTCCCCCAGTCATCTTTCATTACACAGTATAGGGTTCCCCCAGTCATCTTTCATTACACAGAATGGGTTCCCCCAGCCATCTTTCATTACACAGAATGGGTTCCCCCAGTCATCTTTCATTACACAGAATGGGTTCCCCAGTCATCTTTCATTACACAGAATGGGTTTCCCCAGTCATCTTTCATTACACAGAATGGGTTCCCCCAGTCATCTTTCATTACACAGAATGGGTTCCCCCAGTCATCTTTCATTACACAGAATGGGTTTCCCCAGTCATCTTTCATTACACAGAATGGGTTCCCCCAGTCATCTTTCATTACACAGAATGGGTTCTCCCAGTCATCTTTCATTACACAGTACAGGGTTCCCCCAGTCATCTTTCATTACACAGAATGGGTTCCCCCAGTTATCTTTCATTACACAGAATGGGTTCCCCAGTCATCTTTCATTACCCAGAATGGGTTCCCCCAGTCATCATTCATTACACAGAATGGGTTCCCCCAGTCATCTTTCATTACACAGAATGGGCTCCCCCAGTCATCTTTTATTACACAGAATGGGTTTCCCCAGTCATCTTTCATTACACAGGACGGGTTCCCCCAGTCATCTTTCATTACATAGGAAGGGTTCCCCCAGTCATCTTTCATTACACAGTACAGGGATCCCCCAGTCGTCTTCCATTACACAGGATGGGTTGCCCCAGTCATCTTTCATTACACAGGATGGGTTCCCCCATTCATCTTTCATTACACAGAATGGGTTCCCCCATTCATCTTTCATTACACAGGATGGGTTTCGCCAGTCATATTCCGTCACACGACGAGTTTCTCAGCCATATTTCGTCACACAGGATGGGTTTACCGCTCATTTCCCATCACAATGGAATAGTTTCGTATATTTCATATATTGGGAAACTTCGGTAGAGCTATGAGAATATCGTTAAGCAATCAACTAGTGTTCAACAACTTTTGCCGTTTCAAAGATTTTGTTGAAGCACACCTGGAGTTACTATTACCAGGGAATTGTCATTTTTAAAGATGGCCTATTCTCTATGCAGGGGAAGTGGAATTTATGACGGCATCATCATTATAAAGAAAGAAAACAAAATTGATTCTCGGTGAAGGAGCTGTTGAGAGGAAAAGGGAGCAAAGACAATTCAGGTCTGAACATGGAGACCTGGACCGTGTTTCCTGGGGTAGGTGGAGAAAATAATGTCCAGGTTGGTGTAGTTTGCTCTGGTTTGAACAAAGAGAGAGAGAAAAAAAAACATGGTGCAAGGAGCAGACACTTATAGTGTTTTGTGTACGATGATACAATATTTATGTGTACGTATGTGTACTGTTGTGAGGGTCGGGCGGCTCTTACCTTGGCACTGTAATGCTGGCAGTGACCCGAGTATCCGTCAGTAGTTGAGTTTTATGTATCTCTTTCTCTCTTTCTTTCTTTCTCTCTCTCTCTCTCTCTCTCTCTCTCTCTCTCTCTCTCTCTCTCTCTCTCTCTCCCTCTCTGTCTCTCTCTATCTCTCTCTCTCTCTCTCTCTCTCTCTCCCTCTCTCCCTCTCTCACTCTCTCTGTCTCTCTCTCTCTCTCTCTCTCTCTCTCTCTCTCTCTCTCTCTCTCTCTCTCTCTCTCTCTCTCTCTCTCTCTCTCCCTCTCTCTCATTTTTCTCTGCTCTTCCATTTCTTCCGCAGACCGCATTGCATAGCTGTCACTAAATTTTCTGTCTGATGGGCAAACTTTTAACTTGAGGTGGTTGCTCGACACAGCCAGAGAATCACATCGTAAACTGCTTCGTTACCCAAGAATATCTTTCTGTAGCGAAGATTTACGACCTATTTCTTTCTTTCCCAGCTAAAACAGTGCTCCTTCACAATGTTGAAATTTATTGATACTCATACTATTATTGCTACTACTACTACTACTACTACTACTACTACTATAGCTACTGCTACTACTACTACTATTACTAATACTACCATCACTACTACTACTACTACTACAGGGATAACTATTCCTATTAATATTTTTTGTAAATTCTGCTATTCATATTACCACTAACATTTTCACTTCCTCTAATGTTCTTTTTTTTGTGTGTGTGTTTCTCTGGTGTTCTTGTTGTTGCTGCTGCTTCTGCTGTTTCTTCATTTTCTGCTGCTGCTGCTATTGGTGCTGGTGTTTTTTACGAATTTTGATGCTACTCCCAGTGCTGCTGCTGCTGTTCATGTTGCTAGTGGCGCTGCTAGTGTTGCTGTTGCTGGTGCTACTGCTGTTGGTGTTACTGATGTTGTTGATGCTGCTGACTCCGCTGCTCCTGCTGGTGATGCTGGTGTTGCTGCCGCCACTGGGTCACTACGCTACGACTAAGACTCACGTTACGACCACTGTGAAATTCATCATAAGACTACGACCCACGTTATGACCAGTGAGTTGGTCATCACATGATTACGACCCAAGTTATGGTCAGTGAGTTGGGTATGACATAACTACGACCCAAGTTATGACCCATGAGTTGGTCATCACATAACTACTACCCAAGTTTTGACCAATGAGTTGGTCATCATAAGACTACGACCCACGTTACGACCATTGATTAGTTCATCACATGACTACGACCCACGTTACGACCAGTGAGTTGGTCATCACATAACAAAAAGCCCATTTTTCTCTCCAGAGAAAATTTCGCCTAGTCTCTAATATCTGAATAGATGGTTATTAAGTGCAACTGTGAGTGTACGAGTATTCTGAGAGTTTCCAGCAACTGTGTGTACATGTGCGTTCAAGAGTACCTCAGCTCCACACCTGCTCTAAATAACTATGATTCATGCTCACCTCTTCAGTAACGGCAACCCCTTTTTTTTCAGGTGTTATGCATGCTTTTTTCAGGTTTCGTTCGAATTTTCAGGTGTTGTCCATGTTCTTATTGTTCAGATTGCTCGACGGGGTCGTACTTACATTCCTGGTCTACTTGAAGCTCTCACTCGACGGACAAAACTAAAACAAAACTCTAAGCGTTCTAAACTTTCTCCCGGAGTCAATAATCAACATAAATATCCGGAACATTGGTGTTTTTTGGGGGTTGAATTTCTGAACTGATTGAAGCTTTGGGAGGAAATATCAGCTTTCTAGTTACTTAACGAATCAAAAGGGGATTAGAGTCACAGTGAAAGAGAGTCAGGGAGACAGCCGGTGGCACTCTCACCTGCCCACAACCGCTGCTGACCTGGCACTGGCTGGCACTCCAAGCCTTACCCTGCAAGCCTCGTACGTCCGCCAGCGATGGCACGACGGCCTTGTGATCAGTTTTCGTACCTATACAAACACTTTGATTATTTCCCCTGAGGCATTAATTTACATACATGTGTGAATTACATTCACACTTTAATATATTATTTCGCTTAAAGTTAATTCGCCATTCCCGTAATAGTAACAATTGTAAAATTTATCATTCGCTTGTGATTAACAACCAAAGAAATGGCAGAAGGATTTCAACATACCAGTATCACAGTACAGGTATACATAAATTACGTATACATGGAATGGTAAATATAGAAAGTATGATTAATGATAAAAAAAATGTGGGCTTATGAAGAGAAGGGGACGTGTGGGTTAAGTGTTTTCCTGAAACATGTTAGTGAACAGTTTATTTGACAAGGATAAGAAACTGTTAGCTACAGTTAATGATGTGGGAAAAGGCATAAGAAAGGGTGGCTAAGAAAGCTGTGTGGCGGGTGTTGCTAGGGAAGCTGTGTGGCGGGTGTTGCTAGGGAAGCTGTGTGGCGGGTGTTGATAGGGAAGCTGTGTGGCGGGTGTTGATAGGGAAGCTGTGTGGCGGGTGTTGCTAGGGAAGCTTAGTGGCGGGTGTTGCTAAGAAAGCTGTGTGGCGGGTGTTGATAGGGAAGCTGTGTGGCGGGTGTTGCTAGGGAAGCTTAGTGGCGGGTGTTGCTAAGAAAGCTGTGTGGCGGGTGATGCTAGGGAAGCTGAGTGGCGGGTGTTGCTAGGGAAGCTGTGTGGCGGGTGTTGCTAGGGAAGCTGTGTGGCGGGTGTTGCTAGGGAAGCTGAGTGGCGGGTGTTGCTAAGAAAGCTGTGTGGCGGGTGATGCTAGGGAAGCTGTGTGGCGGGTGTTGCTAGGGAAGCTGTGTGGCGGGTGTTGCTAAGAAAGCTGTGTGGCGGGTGATGCTAGGGAAGCTGTGTGGCGGGTGTTGCTAGGGAAGCTGAGTGGCGGGTGTTACTAGGGAAGCTGAGTGGCGGGTGTTGCTAGGGAAGCTGAGTGGCGGGTGTTGCTAGCGAAGCTGAGTGGCGGGTGTTGATAGGGAAGCTGTGTGGCGGGTGTTGCTAGGGTAGCTGTGTGATGGGTGTTGCTAGGGAAGCTGTGTGGCGGGTGTTGCTAGGGTAGCTGAGTGGCGGGTGTTGCTAGGGAAGCTGTGTGGCGGGTGTTGCTAGGGAAGCTGTGTGGCGGGTGTTGCTAGGAAAGCTGTGTGGCGGGTGTTGCTAGGGAAGCTGTGTGGCGGGTGATGCTAGGGAAGCTGTGTGGCGGGTGTTGCTAGGGAAGCTGTGTGGCGGGTGTTGCTAGGGTAGCTGTGTGGCGGGTGTTGCTAGGGAAGCTGAGTGGCGGGTGTTGCTAGGGAAGCTGTGTGGCGGGTGTTGCTAGGGTAGCTGTGTGGCGGGTGTTGCTAGGGTAGCTGTGTGGCGGGTGTTGCTAGGGAAGCTGAGTGGCGGGTGTTGCTAGGGAAGCTGTGTGGCGGGTGTTGCTAGGGTAGCTGTGTGGCAGGTGTTGCTAGGGAAGCTGTGTGGCGGGTGTTGCTAGGGTAGCTGTGTGGCGGGTGTTGCTAGGGAAGCTGAGTGGCGGGTGTTGCTAGGGAAGCTGTGTGGCGGGTGTTGCTAGGGAAGCTGTGTGGCGGGTGTTGCTAGGGAAGCTGTGTGGCGGGTGTTGCTAGGGAAGCTGAGTGGCGGGTGTTACTAGGGAAGCTGAGTGGCGGGTGTTGCTAGGGAAGCTGAGTGGCGGGTGTTGCTAGCGAAGCTGTGTGGCTGGTGTTGATAGGGTAGCTGTGTGATGGGTGTTGCTAGGGAAGCTGTGTGGCGGGTGTTGCTAGGGTAGCTGTGTGATGGGTGTTGCTAGGGTAGCTGTGTGATGGGTGTTGCTAGGGAAGCTGTGTGGCGGGTGTTGCTAGGGTAGCTGAGTGGCGGGTGTTGCTAGGGAAGCTGTGTGGCGGGTGTTGCTAGGGAAGCTGTGTGGCGGGTGTTGCTAGGGAAGCTGTGTGGCGGGTGTTGCTAGGGAAGCTGTGTGGCGGGTGATGCTAGGGAAGCTGTGTGGCGGGTGTTGCTAGGGAAGCTGAGTGGCGGGTGTTACTAGGGAAGCTGAGTGGCGGGTGTTGCTAGGGAAGTTGAGTGGCGGGTGTTGATAGGGAAGTTGAGTGGCGGGTGTTGCTAGGGAAGCTGAGTGGCGGGTGTTGCTAGGGAAGCTGTGTGGCGGGTGTTGCTAGGGAAGCTGAGTGGCGGGTGTTGCTAGGGAAGCTGAGTGGCGGGTGTTGCTAAGGAAGCTGAGTGGCGGGTGTTGCTAGCGAAGCTGAGTGGCGGGTGTTGATAGGGAAGCTGTGTGGCGGGTGTTGCTAGGGTATCTGTGTGATGGGTGTTGCTAGGGAAGCTGTGTGGCGGGTGTTGCTAGGGTAGCTGTGTGGCGGGTGTTGCTAGGGAAGCTGTGTGGCGGGTGTTGCTAGGGAAGCTGTGTGGCGGGTGTTGATAGGGAAGCTGTGTGGCGGGTGTTGCTAGGGAAGCTGTGTGGCGGGTGTTGCTAGGGAAGCTGTGTGGCGGGTGTTGCTAGGGAAGCTGTGTGGCGGGTGTTGCTAGGGTAGCTGTGTGGCGGGTGTTGCTAGGGAAGCTGTGTGGCGGGTGTTGATAGGGAAGCTGTGTGGCGGGTGTTGCTAGGGAAGCTGTGTGGCGGGTGTTGCTAGGGAAGCTGTGTGGAGGGTGTTGCTAGGGAAGCTGTGTGGCGGGTGTTGCTAGCGAAGCTGTGTGGCGGGTGTTGCTAGGGTAGCTGTGTGACGGGTGTTGCTAGGGAAGCTGTGTGGCGGGTGTTGCTAGGGTAGCTGTGTGGCGGGTGTTGCTAGCGAAGCTGAGTGGCGGGTGTTGATAGGGAAGCTGTGTGGCGGGTGTTGCTAGGGTAGCTGTGTGGCGGGTGTTGCTAGCGAAGCTGAGTGGCGGGTGTTGATAGGGAAGCTGTGTGGCGGGTGTTGCTAGGGTAGCTGTGTGACGGGTGTTGCTAGGGAAGCTGTGTGGCGGGTGTTGCTAGGGAAGCTGTGTGGCGGGTGTTGCTAGGGAAGCTGTGTGGCGGGTGTTGCTAGCGAAGCTGAGTGGCGGATGTTGCTAGGGTAGCTGTGTGGCGGGTGTTGCTAGGGAAGCTGTGTGGCGGGTGTTGCTAGCGAAGCTGAATGGCGGGTGTTGATAGGGAAGCTGTGTGGCGGGTGTTGCTAGGGTAGCTGAGTGGCGGGTGTTGCTAGGGTAGCTGAGTGGCGGGTGTTGCTAGGGTAGCTGTGTGACGGATGTTGCTAGGGAAGCTGTGTGGCGGGTGTTGCTAGGGAAGCTGAGTGGCGGGTGTTGCTAGGGAAGCTGTGTGGCGGGTGTTGCTAGCGAAGCTGAGTGGCGGATGTTGCTAGGGTAGCTGTGTGGCGGGTGTTGCTAGGGAAGCTGTGTGGCGGGTGTTGCTAGCGAAGCTGAATGGCGGGTGTTGATAGGGAAGCTGTGTGGCGGGTGTTGCTAGGGTAGCTGAGTGGCGGGTGTTGCTAGGGAAGCTGAGTGGCGGGTGTTGCTAGGGTAGCTGTGTGACGGATGTTGCTAGGGAAGCTGTGTGGCGGGTGTTGCTAGGGAAGCTGAGTGGCGGGTGTTGCAAACACATGAAATATTCTGTAAGTAGTTAAAAACCGTGACGAGTTTATATGAGACTCGTAAGACTTGCACTGTATGACATAACAGTTACCCTAAAACCCGAGCTGAATCGGAAAACGGGTTTGAAACGGGATTCAAGGTAATAATAAAGAACGGTTCCGATCTGTGGGCTAAATCTGGAAGTGTGACATCTCTGTTTGTTATTCTAATACTATTCTCCTTTTAAGTTCGTTTACATAAGCGAACAGCAACGAAAGTGTCTGTACCCGTTAAGCTTATCTGGCCAGTGAGCTCATGTTAAATTTATTTAGCGAATGCTGAAGTTGGTTAAAACCGTGTTAAATCATCTGAACCCGTGGTAAGAACCACTGAACCCGTGTTATACCTAATCGAAGATTTGATTTCTTGAAGCCTCGGAAGCTCCTCTCAATCTTCCCCCGAAGCTGCGTTTAAGTTTCTGATCCTATGATAATCATATTTAATTAGTGTTAAACCTACTAAACTCCTGTTAAATCCACTAAACCCTTGTTAAACCTAGTGAACACGTGTTAAACAGACTGAAACCATGCTACTCCTATTCAACACGTTTGGCCTGTGGCTTAACGCTAGTTTAACACCTGTTAAACTCGTTTTAAGCCTACTAAACACGTCATAAACCTACCGAAACCATCTTAAACCAATTAAAACCCTGTTAATAATAATAATATACAATTTAAGAAAACTGTTTTTATTAGCTTTATTTTTTCATGGTATGCTCACTAAAATAATTAAACCAATAAATATATTAAAACACTCAGTTTATTAAACCCCCAAAAATCTTCTAAAACAACTCCATCACGTTTTTTTAAATACTTCATTACGTGAAACAGCCTCAAATGTCCTGTTTTTTCGCGAAATTAGTGGATTTTATTACCATAATTTGGGATAATGAGCCTTGTTTGTGTTTAATTTTAACCGCAGTTTTTTTCAGAAAAAATACCAATTTAAGTCATTATATCTCCCCATCACCACCATCATCACCACCAGCACCACCAGCAGCACCACCAGCACCACCAGCAGCACCACCAGCAGCACCACCAGCACCACCAGCACCACCAGCAGTATCACCAGCAGCACCACAACCATCACCACCACCACCATCACCACCATCATCACCACCACCAGCAGCACCAGCAGCACCACCAGCAGCACCACCAGCAGCACCACCAGCACCACCACCAGCACCACCAGCAGCACCACCAGCACCACCAGCAGCACCACCAGCACCACCAGCACCACCAGCAGTACCACCAGCAGTATCACCAGCAGCACCACAACCATCACCACCACCACCATCACCACCATCATCACCACCATCACCACCATCACCACCATCATCACCACCACCAGCAGCACCAGCAGCACCACCAGCAGCACCACCAGCAGCACCACCAGCAGCACCACCAGCACCACCAGCAGCACCAGCAGCACCACCAGCAGCACCAGCAGCACCACCAGCAGCACCACCACCATCACCACCATCATCACCACCATCACCACCATCATCACCACCATCACCACCACCAGCAGCACCAGCAGCACCACCAGCACCACCAGCACCACCACCAGCAGTATCACCAGCAGCACCACTACCATCACCACCACCACCATCACCAGCAGCACCACAACCATCACCACCACCATCATCACCACCATCACCACCACCACCATCATCACCACTATCACTACCACCACCACCATTGCCACCATTACCACCACCATCACTACGACCCCCACCACCATCACCACCACCACCATTGCCACCATTACCACCACCATCACTACGACCCCCACCACCATCACCACCACCACCACCACCATCACCAGCAGCACAACAACCATCACCACCACCATCATCACCACCATCAGCACCACCATCATCACCACCATCACTACCACCACCACCATTGCCACCATTACCACCACCATCACCACGACCACCACCACCATGACCACCACCACCATCACCACCACCACCATAACCACCACCATTATCACCACCATCACCAATATCTCCACTATGGGACTCGCAGAGAAACTACAAATGTCTGAATAAAATCTACATCCCTGAATAATCTGAACCGTAAGTGGGCAAGATACATCATAATTTACACCTGCAAGATCCTGAGGGATTGGTCCCAGACCTGCACACTGAAATCCCTCCCGATGAGAGGAAGAGGCGAGACGGTGGCTGAAAAATCTCTTCCCAATAGAAATGGTTATAATCATAACCATAATTTTTAAAGAGATGGACCGGTAAACCAGCGGAAGGCCTCGGTCAGATGACCAAAAGCTCCAGCGACAAATGTTTCCTGACCCACGTCAGGAAACACTTGTCCTGTTTCCTGACAAACCTTAGCTAACCTGGCAGGTGCACAATACCTGGTTACAATATTCCAAAACATGGTTACAATATTCCTACCATCCCCCATCCCCTTAGTATAAGCCTTGAGACGACGTGGAACACCTTCAAGGAATCACTGTGGTGATCTAGTAGCCCAAGTTGAAAAATATTACTTGTACGGTAACTTCTCTTATAAAGCTCCTTCATGTAGTGCCATTTTTTGTGGGGAAATGCGATTGAAAAAATGTATAAAAAAATAATAGTACATGGGAAGGCCTCCATGGTGCTCGTTATTCTATTCTGATTGTTCTCTTTCACTCTCATTTAGAAAACTACACTATGTGAGAGGAGCTTTATAAGAGGGATATTTGACGAAGAAACCTGTATTTATAGTAAGTACGTTGCTCTAAGTGAAATTTTCTTAAGCCTTCATAAAGCTCTGCTTAGAGCGAAACGTCATTTGAAAATAAATATCTACTCTAAGAGTGGTTTATTTTCGCCTTATTTGTCTACAAGTCTTGCCATGCAACATGGCAGTAGTCAAGAGAGCGGTTTGACCTCAGGTCAGGCTGTAAGGGTAAGAGAAGCACCACAAAACCCGTCACAGGTGTGTCACAGGAATGTTACATGTACGTGGCGGGAATACTACAAGTACGTCACAGGAATGTTACCGGTATATCACAAGAATGTCATAGGCACGTCATAGGTACAGTATATAACAGACATGTCACTGTTATGTCACATCGAGAATCAGCGTGAAAGGATATTTTTTTACTATCTTCGGAGAATCCGATGTCGCAAAAACAAAATGATAAAGATTTTGATACTCCGGAAAATTATGCCTTATATAGACGACCGTGTAGATTCGAGTGAATTTATATTAATGAGGAAGCCCGAAATCCGTAAGGGTCATTCAGATATGAGGGATGAGAGGCAATGAGGGGAAGGTAACTCCAGCTGCTGTAACAATTCACAACAAACCCGCGAGACACAATACTCTGACAGGAATAATTTAAAAACAGCCTAAAGTTATAATTCTGTACTGGAGCAGTTCACAAGTAATCCACAAGACATAACACCATGACTGGAACAATTTAGAATAATGCCATAAGTCATAATATTGTGTAAGAATAGTTTACAACTAGCCCAAAAAACTTAACACTCAACCCTTCAGTGATAATACGGTGCTGGAACAATTCACAATTAATCCACAAGACACAATACCGTGCTGGAACAATTCACAACTTATCTACAAGGCGCAACACTGTGGTGAGAACTATTCACAATTAACCCACAAAACCATAACTAGAACAATTTACAACTACACAACAAATTTACCATTGCGACTAGACGACCTTCCAGTAGGACCTGGAACCCTGCCACTCAGTAACTCTTGTGAAGTAACTGATTCCATGCTGGGTAATGTGATGCTGCTCGTTTATCCTCGACACTGAGAACAATAGCAAGTTTAACTTCTGATGAAACCTTCGTAAACAACGGATGTTTAAGGGGGAGTTTGTGTGTGTAGATTTCTGTGTGTGTGTGTGTGGTTTTGTGTGTGTGTGTGTGTGTGTGTGTGTGTGTGTGTGTGTGTGTGTGTGTGTGTGTGTGTGTGTGTGTGTGTGTGTGTGTGTACTCACCTATATGTACTCACCTATATGTGGTTGCAGGGGTCGAGTCATAGCTCCTAGCCCCGCCTCTGCACTGGTCGATACTAATTCACTCTCTCCCTGCTCCATGATATTTGTCATACTTCTTCTTAAAGCTATTTATGGAACGTGCTTCCACTACTTCACTCTCCAGATTATTCCAGTTCCTGACAACTCTAAGACTAAAGAAATACTTCCTAACATCCCTATGACTCATCTGGGTTTTCAGTTTCCAATTGTATCCCTTTGTTTCTGTATCCCATCTCTGAAACATTCGATCCCTGTCCACGTTGTCAATGCCTCTTAGTATTTTATACGTTGTTATCATGTCCCCTCTATCCCACCTATCCTCTAGTGTCATCAGGTTGAGATCCCTTAACCTCTCCTCATAAGACATACCCCTCAGTTCCGGGACTAATCGTGTTGCAAATTTTTGCACTTTCTCCAATTTCTTGACGTGTTTGACTAAGTCAGGGTTCCATACTGGCGCTGCATATTCCAGTATAGGCCTTACGTACACTGTGTACAATGTCGTGAATGACTCCTTACTCAGATGTCTAAACGCCAATCTCAGGTTTGCCAATCTCCCATATGCTGCAGCAGTTATTTGATTGATGTGTGCCTCAGGGGACATGTTCGTTATAATGCTTACCCCAAGATCCTTTTCTTTAACTAACGTTTGCAGCTGTTGGTTTCCTAACCTGTACTCCGTCTGCGGTCTTCTGTGTATTTCCCCAATCTTCATGACCTTACACTTACTGGGGTTAAACTCCAGGAGCCATTTGTCCGACCATACTTGTAGTTTGTGTGTGTACTCACCTATTTGTACTCACCTATTTGTGGTTGCAGGGGTCGAGTCCTAGCTCCTGGCCCCGCCTCTTCACCGGTTGCTACTAGACCCTCTCTCTCCCCGCTCCATGAGCTTTATCAAACCTCGTCTTAAAACTGTGTATGGTTCCTGCCTCCACTACGTCATTTTCTAGGCTATTCCACTGCCTTACAACTCTATGACTGAAGAAATACTTCCTACTATCTCTCTGACTCATTTGTGTCTTCAACTTCCAATTGTGGCCTCTTGTTTCTGTGTCCCCTCCCTGGAACATCCTGTCCTTGTCCACCTTGTCTATTCCACGCAGTATTTTATATGTCGTTATCATGTCTCCCCTGACCCTCCTGTCCTCCAGTGTCGTCAGGCCGATTTCCCTTAATCTTTCTTCATAGGACATTCCCCTTAGCTCTGGAACTAACCTTGTTGCAAACCTTTGTACTTTCTCTAGTTTCTTGACGTGCTTTATCAAGTGCGGGTTCCAAACAGGTGCTGCATACTCCAGTATGGGCCTGACATACACGGTGTACAGTGTCTTGAATGATTCCTTACTAAGGTGTCGGAATGCTGTTCTCAGGTTTGCCAGGCGCCCATATGCTGCAGCAGTTATCTGATTGATGTGTGCTTCCGGAGACATGCTCGGTGTTATACTCACCCCAAGATCTTTCTCCTTGAGTGAGGTTTGCAGTCTTTGGCCACCTAGCCTATACTCTGTCTGTGGTCTTCTGTGCCCTTCCCCTATCTTCATGACTTTGCATTTGGCAGGATTAAATTCGAGAAGCCATTTGCTGGACCAGGTGTCCAGTCTGTCCAGGTCTCTTTGAAGTCCTGCCTGGTCCTCATCAGATTTAATTCTCCTCATTAACTTCACATCATCTGCAAACAGGGACACTTCTGAGTCTAACCCTTCCGTCATGTCGTTCACATATACCAAAAATAGCACTGGTCCTAGGACCGACCCCTGTGGGACCCCGCTCGTCACAGGTGCCCACTGTGATACATCATTACGTACCATGACTCGTTGTTGCCTCCCTGTCAGGTATTCTCTGATCCATTGCAGTGCCCTTCCTGTTATATGCGCCTGATGCTCTAGCTTCTGCACTAATCTCTTGTGAGGAACTGTGTCAAAGGCCTTCTTGCAGTCCAAGAAGATGCAATCAACCCACCCCTCTCTCTCTTGTCTTACTTCTGTTATTTTATCATAAAACTCCAGAAGGTTTGTGACACAGGATTTGCCTTCCGTGAATCCGTGCTGGTTGGCATTTATACTCCTGTTCCGTTCCAGGTGCTCCACCACTCTCCTCCTGATAATCTTCTCCATAATTTTGCATACTATACACGTCAATGACACAGGTCTATAGTTTAGTGCCTCTTTTCTGTCTCCTTTTTTGAAAATGGGAACTACATTTGCTGTCTTCCATACCTCAGGTAGTTGCCCAGTTTCCAGGGATGTGTTGAAGATTGTGGTAAGTGGTACGCACAACATATCTGCTCCCTCTCTAAGGACCCATGGAGAGATGTTGTCCGGTCCCATTGCCTTTGAGGTATCGATGTCCCTTAGCAGTTTCTTCACCTCCTCCTCATCTGTATGTATGTCGTCCAACACTTGTTGGTGTATTCCTTGTTGGTGTCCCCATCTGGTCTGTCCCCCCAGAGTCCTTCCTGTCTCTACTGTAAATACTTCCTTAAATCTCGTGTTGAGCTCCTCACATACCTCTTGATCGTTTCTTGTGAGTTCCCCACCTTCTTTCCTCAGCCTTATCACCTGGTCCTTGACTGT
Organism: Cherax quadricarinatus; assembly: GCF_038502225.1. NCBI lineage: Eukaryota > Metazoa > Arthropoda > Malacostraca > Decapoda > Parastacidae > Cherax > Cherax quadricarinatus. The sequence goes on from NC_091313.1 coordinate 23,501,287, forward strand.
TGTCTTCTTCCTAATGTGGCTATACAGCAGTTTCGGGTCAGATTTGACTTTCGATGCTATGTCGTTTTCATACTGTCTCTGGGCCTCCCTCCTTATCTGCGCATACTCGTTTCTGGCTCTTCTACTAATCTCCTTGTTTTCCTGGGTCCTATGCCTCCTGTACCTTTTCCATTCTCTGTTGCACTTAGCTTTTGCCTCCCTACACCTTCGGGTAAACCAAGGACTCGTCTTGGTCTTCCTATTATTTCTGTTTCCCTTGGGAACAAAACTTTCCTCTGCCTCCTTGCACTTTGTTGCCACATATTCCATCATCTCGTTTACTGATTTTCCTACCATTTCTCTGTCCCACTGAACCTCCTGCAGGAAGTTTCTCATACCTGTGTAGTCCCCCCTTTTATAGTTTGGCCTGTCCCCTTCAGTTCCTGTTACCTTCTCCACTTGTAACTCTACTATATAGTCAAAACTCAGAACCACATGATCGCTAGCTCCAAGGGGCCTCTCGTAAGTGATGTCCTCGATGTCTGAACTGCTCAGGGTGAACACAAGATCCAGTCTTGCTGGCTCATCCTCCCCTCTCTCTCTGGTTGTGTCCCTGACATGTTGATGCATGAGGTTTTCAAGTACCACATGTGTGTGTGTGTGTGTGTGTGTGTGTGTGTGTGTGTGTGTGTGTGTGTGTGTGTGTGTGTGTGTAAGTCTATGTGTGTGAGTGTGTACTCACTGAGTTATGTTCTGCAGGGGTCGAGATTTAGCTCGTGTCCCCGTCTCAAAATTAACCTTCATTTACTAAATTCTGACCTCTAGCGCCCTATCGTACCTATTCTTGATGCTGTGAATGAAATCTGACAAACCTCCTCCTCAACCAGGTGATTAATTACATTTGTTTACCACCATTGGACAGAAGAAGTATTTCCTAATAATACACTGAGTCATCTACAGTACATTCTTAGCTTCCGCCTTTGCCCCATCGCCTCTGTGCCTCGTATTCCAATAGTCTTCGGAGTACCTTGACCTAATTCATCATGTCCTCTCTTGCAAGACTGTTAGGTTTAATTCCCTCAGATTTTGCTCATGATTAAACTCTCTCATTTCGTCACCAACTTTGTTTACTAACCTTTGTACTTTATCTTTTGAACTTTCTCAGGGGTGGACTCTATATTGGTACCGTATATTAGAAAACTGTCCTGACTTATGTCATGTACACAGTCTTCAAAGATTTTTTACTGAGGTATTCGAAAACAGTTCTAAATTTTGGTAACCTTGGATGCAAAGTCGATGTTAATTGCTGTATATGTAACTCGTTACATTCTCGTTACATTGTTTTTCTTCAAAGTTCATACTCTTCATCCGGTTGTTAGCCATCCTCTCCGATTTTCTTGTCCTTGTTCTTGTCTGAACTGGACTTCAGTAGCTGCTTGTTTAATCCCTCCTGAAGCTGGTCCAAGTCTCCTTCACCTCTTTTTTTTTCTTTTCATTAGGATTGTGTTATTAACAAATAATAATATACAGGATTTGATTCCTTCAGGTAGTTCACTTTTGTACATTAGGAAAAAAATAAGAGAACTAATCTTGGGGTACCCAACTTCTTGCTCGTTCCCTTGCTGACGTATTTTTTCTTGAGTCAATTTCTCTCCTCTGCTTGTTATGCGCTGTCTGATCCATTTGATGACCTTTGCTTGCACTCCTACCTCGTCATCCAGTTTATGAATAAATCTTTGGAGTGATAATATGTCAAACTTCTTCCCACAGTTATGGAAATGTAGTCATTTTATCCATGTATCTCTTGTTTAATTTGCAATATTTTATCACAGCAGGTTCTTGAGGCTGGATTTTCCTTCACTGTATCCATGTTGGTTCTCTGTAACGAAATTCCACGTTCCAAGTGCATCAGATATCTCATTTAGATTATCTCTTCCCTCCCCTCACAGAGTATAACATGTCAGTGATAGCGGCATGTAATTGAGTGTTCCTTGCCATTCCCCCTGCTTATATATAGGGATCTCATTTGCAATTTTCCAATTATTCTGTAGTTGCGCTAAAGCCAGTGATTTGTCATATAACATCGTAACAGGCTCTCCCAGTGTATCAGCCCTTTGCTTCAGTACCCAATGAGATGTATTGTCATGTCCCATTGCTTTCGTGGTATCAAATTGTTTCAGTATCTTCTTAAAAGCCAGGGTAAGGGTGGGGTTAGAACCCATGACGGGTGAGTCATCAAGCTCCAGACCAGTGCGTGAGTAGCTTCATCGCTGTCTTCTTTGACGTCACTATTTTATCCAGTTATAGAAGACTTGTACAAATAATACTTCCCAAAGTGGAACACCACGAGCATCGCGCTGTTCTTGCGACGAGAAAAATGTATTAAAAGACGAGAAATCACACATTACCTGTCAGTCACGCAATCTCCAACGTATTTACCCTTACATTTAGTGGCATAAAGGGGCATGTGCCGCATCAGAGACGACACCATTCATTACGCTTTCGACACCTTCATGAGCGGTACTCCGAGGCAAACTTATTGTTGTGTTAATGGTATGTGAATATGATCAATAGGGTATTAGAAGGTTTATAATTTATTTATATATATATATATATATATATATATATATATATATATATATATATATATATATATATATATATATATAGGTAAGACACACAGGCAACAGTTAGGCAACTTTATTCCGAAACGTTTCGCCTACACAGTAGGCTTCTTCAGTCGAATACAGAAAGTAGGCAGGAACAGTAGAGATGTGAAGACGATGTAATCAGTCCATCACCCTTGAAGTCGTAGAATTTGAGGTTGTCAGTCCCTCAGCCTGGAGAAGTTCAGTTCCAATGTCAGGAACTGTCTGAAGATCAAGCGACAGTGCGGAGACTTAAATACTGTCGGAAGGAGAGGTGCAGAGTAGTAGTAGTAGTAGTAGTAGTAGTGAGAATGTAGCCACTGAGAAGTCATGTCCCTCTCAGATTCAACAATTCTCACTTGAAAAGGTTGTCCAAGGTGTTTTCTGTACCAAGATGCCATGTGTTGCAGTGTCTGACAAGATGAACATCAAAATGGTATACAACACCGACAGGTTGGTAGGTAAGACACATAGGCAACAGTTAGGCAACTTTACTCCGAAACGTTTCGCCTACACAGTAGGCTTCTTCAATCGAATACAGAAAGTAGGCAGGAACAGTAGAGATGTGAAGACGATGTAATCAGTCCATCACCCTTGAAGTCGTAGAATTTGAGGTTGTCAGTCCCTCAACCTGTCGGTATTGAATACCATTTTGATGTTCATCTTGTCAGACACTGCAACACATGGCATCTTGGTACAGAAAACACCTTGGACAACCTTTTCAAGTGAGAATTGTTGAATCTGAGAGGGACATGACTTCTCAGTGGCTACATTCTCACTACTACTACTACTACTACTACTAATCTGCACCTCTCCTTCCGACAGTATTTAAGTCTCCGCACTGTCGCTTGATCTTCAGACAGTTCCTGACATTGGAACTGAACTTCTCCAGGCTGAGGGACTGACAACCTCAAATTCTACGACTTCAAGGGTGATGGACTGATTACATCGTCTTCACATCTCTACTGTTCCTGCCTACTTTCTGTATTCGATTGAAGAAGCCTACTGTGTAGGCGAAACGTTTTGGAATAAAGTTGCCTAACTGTTGCCTGTGTGTCTTACCTACCAACCTGTCGGTATTGTATACCATTTTGATGTTCATATATATATATATATATATATATATATATATATATATATATATATATATATATATATATATATATATATATATATATAATAAAAAGTCTAGTAGGCAATTTTCTCTGGTAGCGTGATAAAATATAATTCGTCACAGGTAAGAAACAACCCTCAGGTGTTTTCTTGAAGTTGTGCGACCTGTACACACACACACACACACACACACACAAACACACACACACACACACACACACACACACACACACACACACACACACACACACACACACACACACACACACACACACACACACACGCACACACACACCTGTGCTGTTTTTGGTATATGTGAATGACATCAAGGAGGGGATAGACTCAGAAGTGTCCCTGTTTCCCTGTCTGCAGATGATGTGAAATTAATGAGGAGAATTAAATCGGTCGAGGATCAGGGTGGACCACAAAAAGACCTGGACAGGCTACAAGCCTGGTCCAGCAACTGGCTCCTTGAATTTAACCCTGCCAAATGCAAAGTCACGGAGATCGGGGAAGGGCAAAGAAGACCTCAGACACAGTATAGTCT
>NC_091313.1:23513073-23518073 GCF_038502225.1 Cherax quadricarinatus
GTGGTTCGACCCCTGCAAACACAAGCAGGCGAGCACACACATGCACACTTGCACACGAAATGTTCATTAACCTTGAAAACTCAATGTTAGCATTGGCGATAACTCAACCTGCTTTATGGTGGTGCTGGGGTGAGGAGCAGAGTGAGGAGGGAGTGAGGGGAGCAGTGTGAGTAGGAGGGAGGGGAGGAGTAAGGGGAACAGTGAGGGGAAGAGTGAGGTGAGGAGTGAAGGGAGCAGTGAAGGGAGTAGTGAACGGGGCAGTGATGGGGCAGTGATGGGAGGAGTGAGGGGAGGAGTGAAGAGGGAGTGAGGGGAGCAGTGAGAGGAGGAGACACAGAAGGAGTAAGGGGAACAGTGAGGGGGGAAGCGGGACAGAAGGAGTAAGGGGAACAGTGACGGGGGAAGAGGGACAGAAGGAGTAAGGGGACCAATGAGGGGAAGAGTGAGGTGAGGAGTGAAGGGAGGAGAAATAGGAGGAGTGAGGGGAGGAGTGAGAGAGAGGAGTGAGGGAGAGTGAGGAGGGAATGAAGAAGAGTGAGAGAAGAAGTGAGAGGAAGAGTGAGGAGGGAGTAAGTGGAGGAATGAGGGGAGGAGTGAGGAGAGGAGTGAGGAAAGGAGTGAGGGGAGGAGTGAGGGGAGGGGTGAAGAAAGAAATATATGAGAAAGAAATAGAAAGATAACTAAAACTGTAAAATTGGAGTGATGGAGTGATCTAGTGATGGAGTGATGGAGTGATCTAGTGATGGAGTGATGGAGTGATCTAGTGATGGAGTGATGGAGTGATCTAGTAATGTAGTAATGGAGCGATCTGGTAATGGAATGATGGAGTGATCTAGTAATGTAGTGATGGTGTGATGGAGTGATCTAGTGATGGAGTGATGGAGTGATCTAGTAATGTAGTAATGGAGTGATCTAGTAATGTAGTGATGGTGTGATGGAGTGATCTAGTGATGGAGTGGAGTGATCTAGTAATGTAGTAATGGAGTGATCTAGTAATGTAGTGATGGTGTGATGGAGTGATGGAGTGATCTAGTGATGGAGTGATGGAGTGGTCTAGTAATGTAGTGATGGCGTGATGGAGTGATGGAGTGATCTAGTAATGTAGTGATGGTGTGATGGAGTGATGGAGTGATCTAGTGATGGAGTGATGGAGTGGTCTAGTAATGTAGTAATGGAGTGATGGAGTGATCTATTAATGTAGTGATGGAGTGATGGAGTGATCTAGTAATGCAGTGATGGAGTGATCTAGTAATGCAGTGATGGAGTGATCTAGTAATGAAGTGATGGAGTAATGGAGTAATCTAGTGATGGAGTGGTCAAATGGAGTGATGGAGTGATGGAGTGATCTAGTGATGGAGTGATGGAGTGATGGAGTGGTCTAGTAATGTAGTGATGGTGTGATGGAGTGATGGAGTGATCTAGTGATGGAGTGATGGAGTGATGGAGTGGTCTAGTAATGTAGTAATGGAGTGATGGAGTGATCTAGTAATAAAGTGATGGAGTAATGGAGTAATCTAGTGATGGAGTGATGGAGTGGTCTAGTAATGTAGTGATGGAGTGATGGAGTGATCTAGTGATGGAGTGATCTAGTGATGGAGTGATGGAGTGATCTAGTGATGGAGTGATCTAGTGATGGAGTGATCTAGTGATGGAGTGATCTAGTAATGTAGTGATGGAGTGATCTAGTGATGGAGTGATCTAGTGATGGAGTGATGGAGTGATCTAGTGATGGAGTGATCTAGTGATGGAGTGATGGAGTGGTCTAGTGATGGAGTGATGGAGTGATAGAGTGATCTAGTAATGCAGTGATGGAGTAATGGAGTGATCTAGTAATGTAGTGATGGAGTAATGGAGTGATCTAGTGATGGAGTGATGGAGTGGTCTAGTAATGTAGTGATGGAGTGATGGAGTGATCTAGTGATGGAGTGGTCTAGTGATGGAGTGATGGAGTGATCTAGTAATGTAGTGATGGAGTGATGGAGTGATCTAGTGATGGAGTGGTCTAGTAATGTAGTAATGGAGTGATGGAGTGATCTAGTAATGGAATGGTGGAGTGATGTAATAATGTAGTGATGGAGTGATGGAGTGATCTAGTAATGTAGTGATGGAGTGATCTAGTGATGGAGTGGTCTGGTAATGTAGTAATGGAGTGATGGAGTGATCTAGTAATGTAGTGATGGAGTGATCTAGTAATGTAGTGATGGAGTGATGGAGTGATGGAGTAATGTAGTGATGGAGTGATGGAGTGATCTAGTAATATAGTGATGGAGTGATCTAGTAATGTAGTGATAGAGTGATGGAGTGATCTAGTAATGTAGTGATGGAGTGATGGAGTGATCTAGTGATGGAGTGATGGAGTGGTCTAGTTATGTAGTGATGGAGTGATGGAGTGATCTAGTGATGGAGTGATGGAGTGATCTAGTAATGTAGTGATGGAGTGATGGAGTGATCTAGTAATGTAGTGATGGAGTGATGGAGTGATCTAGTAATGGAGTGATGGAGTGATCTAGTAATGCAGTAATGGAGTGATGGAGTGATCTAGTAATGTAGTGATGGAGTGATCTAGTAATGCAGTAATGGAGTGATGGAGTGATCTAGTAATGGAATGATGGAGTGATCTAGTAAAGTAGTGATGGAGTGATGGAGTGATCTAGTAATGTAGTGATGGAGTGATGGAGTGATCTAGTAATGTAGTGATGGAGTGATGGAGTGGTCTAGTAATGTAGTAATGGAGTGATGGAGTGATCTAGTAATGTAGTGATGGAGTGGTCTAGTAATGTAGTTATGGAGTGATCTAGTAATGTAGTGATGGAGTGATCTAGTAATGTAATACTGGAGTGATGGAGTGATCTAGTAATGTAGTGATGGAGTGATGGAGTGAGGGAGTGGTCTAGTAATGTAGTGATGGAGTGATGGAGTGGTGTAGTAATGTAGTAATGGAGTGATGGAGTGATCTAGTAATGTAGTGATGGAGTGATCTAGTAATGTAGTGATGGAGTGGTCTAGTAATGTAGTGATGGAGTGATCTAGTAATGTAGTGATGGAGTGGTCTAGTAATGTAGTGATGGAGTGATCTAGTAATGTAGTGATGGAGTGGTCTAGTAATGTAGTGATGGAGTGATCTAGTAATGTAGTGATGGAGTGGTCTAGTAATGTAGTGATGGAGTGGTCTAGTAATGTAGTAATGGAGTGATCTAGTAATGTAGTGATGGAGTGATCTAGTAATGTAGTGATGGAGTGGTCTAGTAATGTAGTGATGGAGTTATCTAGTAATGTAGTGATGGAGTGATCTAGTAATGTAGTGATGGAGTGGTGTAGTAATGGAGTGATGGAGTGATCTAGTAATGTAGTGATGGAGTGGTGTAGTAATGGAGTGATGGAGTGATCTAGTAATGTAGTGATGGAGTGATCTAGTAATGTAGTGATGGAGTGATCTAGTAATGTAGTGATGGAGTGATCTAGTAATGTAGTAATGTAGTGATGGAGTGATCTAGTAATGTAGTGATGGAGTGATCTAGTAATGCAGTAATGGAGTGATGGAGTGATCTAGTAATGTAGTAATGTAGTGATGGAGTGATCTAGTAATGCAGTAATGGAGTGATGGAGTGATCTAGTAATGTAGTGATGGAGTGATCTAGTAATGTAGTGATGGAGTGATGGAGTGATGGAGTGATCTAGTGATGGAGTGATCTAGTAATGTAGTGATGGAGTGATCTAGTAATGTAGTAATGGAGTGATCTAGTAATGTAGTAATGGAGTGATCTAGTAATGTAGTAATGGAGTGATCTAGTAATGTAGTAATGGAGTGATCTAGTAATGTAGTAATGGAGTGATCTAGTAATGTAGTAATGGAGTGATCTAGTAATGTAGTAATGGAGTGGTCTAGTAATGTAGTAATGGAGTGATCTAGTAATGTAGTGATGGAGTGATCTAGTAATGTAGTGATGGAGTGATCTAGTAATGTAGTAATGTAGTGATGGAGTGATCTAGTAATGTAGTGATGGAGTGATCTAGTAATGTAGTGATGGAGTGATTTAGTAATGTAGTGATGGAGTGGTGTAGTAATGGAGTGATGGAGTGATCTAGTAATGTAGTGATGGAGTGGTCTAGTAATGTAGTGATGGAGTGGTCTAGTAATGTAGTGATGGAGTGATCTAGTAATGTAGTAATGTAGTGATGGAGTGATCTAGTAATGTAGTAATGGAGTGATGGAGTGATCTAGTAATGTAGTAATGGAGTGATGGAGTGTACAAGATCAGCTACTAGTATGTTAATACAGACTACATAAATCACATATGCATTACAAAGACGTTATTTAAGACGTTTCGCCACTTTAAGACCACCAGGGGGCGAAAGGTCTCCAGTAGATGTCTTGATTATGCATATGTGCCATGATGTAATGTCGAAATGATAGAGGGAGGGAGGAAGTGATGGAGTGAGTGATGGAGTGTTAAATGGATGGGGTAATGGAGTGATGGAATTACGAGACTGACTGGAGGAATAATGGTGTCTCTCCTGAGAACCCTTCCTTCCTCTCCTTCCTTCCTCTCCTTCCTTCCTCTCCTTCCTTCCTCTCCTTCCTTCCTTTCTTCCTTTCTTCCTTCTTTCCATCCCTTCCCTCCTGCCTCCTTTCCTTCCCTCCTAAGATCATCACATCTTAAATAAATAAACGAGAAAGGATGACCTTATCCATCATCAATCCTTGTATGTGTGTGTGTGTGTGTGTGTGTGTACTCACCTATTTGTACTCACCTATTTGTGGTTGCAGGGGTCGAGTCCTAGCTCCTGGCCCCGCCTCTTCACCGGTTGCTACTAGGCCCTCTCTCTCCCCGCTCCATGAGCTTTATCAAACCTCGTCTTAAAACTGTGTATGGTTCCTGCCTCCACTACGTCATTTTCTAGGCTATTCCACTGCCTTACAACTCTATGACTGAAGAAATACTTCCTAATATCTCTCTGACTCATTTGTGTCTTCAACTTCCAATTGTGTGTGTGTACTC
>NC_091313.1:23520573-23523073 GCF_038502225.1 Cherax quadricarinatus
CTAGAGAGGCAGAGTCTAAAATAAAGTTAACTCTAGAGAGGCAGAGTCTAAAATAAAGTTAACTCTAGAGAGGCAGAGTCTAAAATAAAGTTAACTCTAGAGAGGCAGAGTCTAAAATAAAGTTAACTCTAGAGAGGCAGAGTCTAAAATAAAGTTAACTCTAGAGAGGCAGAGTCTAAAATAAAGTTAACTCTAGAGAGGCAGAGTCTAAAATAAAGTTAACTCTAGAGAGGCAGAGTCTAAAATAAAGTTAACTCTAGAGGCAGAGTCTAAAATAAAGTTAACTCTAGAGAGGCAGAGTCTAAAATAAAGTTAACTCTAGAGAGGCAGAGTCTAAAATAAAGTTAACTCTAGAGAGGCAGAGTCTAAAATAAAGTTAACTCTAGAGAGGCAGAGTCTAAAATAAAGTTAACTCTAGAGGCAGAGTCTAAAATAAAGTTAACTCTAGAGAGGCAGAGTCTAAAATAAAGTTAACTCTAGAGAGGCAGAGTCTAAAATAAAGTTAACTCTAGAGAGGCAGAGTCTAAAATAAAGTTAACTCTAGAGAGGCAGAGTCTAAAATAAACTTGAAGTAGAACACAGCCTTTGCTCCAAAATAAATGCTAGCACTCATATTTTTTATTTGGTTTAGAGAATGAGAGAGAAACAGTCGGATAGAGACAGAGGGAGAAACTGAGGGAGAAAGAACGACAGGTAGAGAAGGAGTCGAAGACATGAGAATTGATGGAGGGAACTGAAATTAATTCAGAGTTATGCTGAAAGACGGGTAGAGAAAGGGGAGAGCGAACGAGCGAGCGAGAGAGAGAGAGAGTGAGAGAGAGAGAGAGAGAGAGAGAGAGAGAGAGAGAGAGAGAGAGAGAGAGAGAGAGAGAGAGAGAGAGAGAGAGAGAGAGAGAGAGAGAGAGAGAGAGAGAGAGAGAGAGGAGAGAGAGAGGAGAGAGAGACGGACAGACAGAGACAGAGACAGAGACAGGACCTTGTACACATTTAATCAAGACAAACCTCAGTGGACAATGGCAGCCATGGACCCGCATGCAAAACCCAGGAAGCTCGCTGAAGAAAAGTCAAGAGAGCGAAATGGAACTGAGTGCATGAGTGAGAGAGAGAGAGAGAGAGAGAGAGAGAGAGAGAGAGAGAGAGAGAGAGAGAGAGAGAGAGAGAGAGAGAGAGAGAGAGAGAGAGAGCTGTTATAGCCTGGTCATGACACTCTACTCTTCCGTCTGGGATGTCTGAGACTCGAATCTACTTCGATACACTTACACTGTTATTTAATTTTAAGCACTTGTAGTTTTTGGCTCTGCACTGCACCTCCTTAGTGTTTTCCTTCAATCTAAATCGTCTAAGAGTAACTCTCAATGGAGCAGAGTCTACTAGCCACTCATTCGGTGCCGGTGTTCCACAAGAATATGTGTTTGGTCCATTGTTATGGAAGGTGTAGTTCAATGACCTCTCGTTCCAGAATCCCAAGCCCATGCCGATGACTATTCTCTAGACAGCATGATAATGATGGAGGTGTTGTAATAACGAATGGAAGATTGTTAGGGTTCGGGGCAGTGGATATCCTGGGTGTGAAATCTGATTCCAAAATGTCTGTGAAGTATCACGTGGTAAATCTTCCAAGAAAGGCAGTCAAGAAGAAATGTTACTGTTTATTCTACTATGTATTATGAAAACTGCTTTAAGGTTACATAATTCTTATAGAAACTTGATAGATAATGTTAGGGAAGGCTTTCACATCAACTGAGGGAAGTAACAGCTCTTAGCTTGTGAAATTAGATATCATAGCTTAGCTTATATTGTAACACCATTGTGTAAGAGAGAGAGAGAGAGAGAGAGAGGAAAATATTTAAAATTTAAACAATACACGCACCTTCTCAGATGCACAATGGCTCTGCTTCCAGCAATTAATGCCCCCCAGTGAAATAGTCTCCAGTATTAAATATTCAAGCAATTTACTAAACAATCTCTTATCTTTGTACAGTGTATTCCGATAAGTAACGATATTTTCCTACGCAGTAACTGTCGTAACTTTTCTAGACATAGACACAGATATGGAAACTGATTTATAGATATGTTCACTTTCATCTCAGATTTTTCTAGTGGAAGGAATATACCATGACACAGCAAGACAGATTGAAAACAGGAAATTCCACTATATACTCCAGATAAAATAAATAAAATACTTGACAGTGGGTAATCAGGGGTGAGAACTTGGATGGGAGAAACACACTGGTCAGAGGTGAGAGGAGAAAAGTTCCTACAGTTAGGCGTTGTGAAAATATGGAAAAAGACGTAAATATGGAAAAGGACGTATATTATAGGAGACGTTTCGCCACGAGTGACTTGTTCAGTCCAAATACAGAGACAACTGAGAAACGAGTTTAAATAATGGCAGGAGTCAGGTGGAAAGCAGCGAGGGTAGTAGTAGTAGTAGCAGCAGCAGCAGCTGCAGGAACAGTAGTAGTAGTAGTAGCAGCAGCAGCAGCTGCAGGAACAGTAG
>NC_091313.1:23528073-23530573 GCF_038502225.1 Cherax quadricarinatus
ATGTGTAGGCAGAGGATGCTGTGATCTGACCTTCAAGGCGTCAGACTCCAGGCAGTGAAGATAATCAATTCTCTCCGCAAGAGTTCGGGTTGAAGGAATGTATTTTTGTGGAGCAACTATGTGTAACCTTTTCAAAAGTTTCCATTTATGTTATGTATGTGTGACATAGCAATATATATATATATATATATATATATATATATATATATATATATATATATATATATATATATATATATATATATATATATATATATATATATATATATGCAATAAGATCACAGTAAACAGGTGATTTCAGAATATGCAAAACAACCACTCTGAAAGAATAGAGAAATTCCAAGCGCTTTCGTGACTACTCGCATTATGAAGGAACTATGAAAGTAAAGCATCCAAGGAAGCTATATAAGGGGTCTGGCCAACACCTCACTATCAGATCCCACAACGGTTAAACACCTGATGCGCGCCGGCCCAACTGGACAGGTCCTTTGCACAACCCACCAACAAACTATTCTACCCAAGAAAATTTTTAAAATTATTATTTTTCCAGTGTATTATTAAATTCTTCCCAAATTCTATTAATTATAAATGGATCTAATTTATATAAACCAAAGGAAATATTCATATTATTGTCAAAACTACTTTTTATGAAACAAGATTCAATTATATTCCTGTCGACCATGGACTTGCTTGATACTACTTTCTCAACTTTTTGAAAATCAATTGGATGGTTAAAATCTCTTACATGAATAAATAGAGCATTGGAATCTTGTCCAGTTCTAATGCTATATTTATGTTGTTTTAATCTTAGTTCGAGATTTTTACCAGTTTGACCGTAATAAACTTTATCGCAAATTTTACAAGGAATCTTATAGACACATCCATCAGCATTTTGGGGGGAATTCTTTATCAAAAGTTTGTTTTACTGTATCAAGATTTTTGAATACAACTTTAATATTTAAAGTCTTAAGAAGAGAAGGCATATCAACCAAGTTTTCATGGTAAGGGAGAACCAACATATTTTTAGTTGAATAAGGCTGGTTGTCCCTTTTTTGATTGTAAAAAGTATTTCTAGCAACTTTAAAAGATTTATCAATTACATTTCTTGGGTATTTTAAATCATTACCTATTTCATAAATTTTGGATATTTCCTCATCTATGAACTCAGGACTACAAATTCGTAAAGCTCTCAAAAACATTGATGAGAAAACAGACAGTTTGACTCTATCTTGATGCGAAGAATAATAGTGGACATAGGAACAGTTATTTGCAGGTTTTCTGTAAATTTTAAATTTGAATTAGCGCTCCCCCTGATTAATGTAAAATAACAAAAAATAAATTCTTTGATTGAAAGCTTTATATAATGTGGGGAATTCCAGTCTATTTGAATTCATTATTACCCTTAATAATTAATTGGATGCTTTACTTTCATAGTTCCTTGATAATGTGAGTAGTCACAAAAGCGCTTGGAATTTCTCTATTTTTTCAGAGTGGTTGTTCTGCATATATATATATATATATATATATATATATATATATATATATATATATATATATATATATATATATATATATATATATATATATATATATATATAGAGAGAGAGAGAGAGAGAGAGAGAGAGAGAGAGAGAGATTTTAGTGATCTTTTTAAGAAAAATTTATTTGCAGCTGGTTAAAAAAAAATCATCGTAAATCACTGGTATTGTTATGATAGCAATTAGTGAGTGATTTACGCGAGGTGAGGTGTACTCCAAGCTGCTGAAATTACCTTAGAAGAAAATGGAAGAAATAACACTAGCATCTCTCTTTATCTCTTTCTCTCTCTCTCTCACTCTCTACTACAAACATTTAGGATTCTTCTCAACCTTCACCATTTCTCTCTCTTTTTTTTTTTAAATACCGAGGTTACCTGTTTATCTAGACATTACTGAGAAATCTCATTTCGTGGACAGAAAGGACGGAGACATGCTTAATATATACTCTTACAAAGGTCATCCTACGTCTGTATAGTATTGAAAAAATGGTACCAGGTGCTTCCTCGGGTCCTTAAACATCTCTGTTGAGAGTTTTATTGAGATCTATAAAATACAAGGTGCCTATCCGTGTCTTTTCTGTATCATTTATGTACCGTTTATGTATGGGTTATGTATCTTTTATGTTCTTGTTGTGTACCTGTGATGTACCTGGTCTTTACCTGTTATGTATCTGTTATGTAACTGTTATGCACCTTTTAAGCACCGCTTATGTACCTGTTATGTAACTGTCATGTACCTGTTCTGTACCTGTTATGTACCTGCTATGTACCTATTATGTACCTATCATTTACTTGTTCTGTACCTGTTATGTATCGTATCTGATATGTACCTGTTACGTACCTCTTAAGTACCTGTTATATACCTGTCATGTACCTGTCATGTACCTGTTCTGTACCTGTTATGTATCTGCTATGTACTTGTTACGTACCTCTTAAATACCTGTTATGTACTTGTCATGTACC
>NC_091313.1:23535573-23538073 GCF_038502225.1 Cherax quadricarinatus
AAGAAACCTAGATGACATAAATATACGAGAGGCCTAGCTACTATTATAATTATTATTTTTTAGTAATATTATTAATAATAATAATAATAACAATAATAATAATATTATTATTATTGTTATTATTCACTGAGAAGCGCCAAACTCATAGGGGCCCTTCAGCATCTCTAGTATGTGAGGTAATTAGGGCTGAACCAAGGGGAAAAGCTAGTTCAAACTGCTTGGATCAAAAGCCCTTCACCAGCGTCAATGCACAGCCCCCTCTTATAGATTTTTTTTGAGGCCTCTAAATTAGCTTCTGCTTCCCTCAACCTTCTCCTCATTACTGCCTCATCATGAGAGAAACCATGATCAGCATTGCAGATTCTCGAAATGATTTTTCTGACGTCATTTTCGTCCTGTTTGCGTTTGACGCTGATATCTGATGGAAGGAGAGAGTTTGATGTTGATGTCTAATGGAGAGAGAGTTTGATGTTGATGGTTGGTGGAAGGAGAGAGTTGACGTCAGGTCTACAAAGCACTATGGTAAGGATTCGCGAAATCGTGATGACTCAATTGTAATCAACGCCGGTTAATGAGTTCACGATGCCATAGCAAACCAGTGTTAAAAACGTAGCTGGCCACTAACCCATAACCTACTTTAGCAAGGAATTTAATACGCGAAATTAAGGATTAGACCGATGCGTGGGGATCAACGACAACTTTGTGTAGCTAATACAGACAAGAGAGCGACAAGTGAAAACTTTATTGGGGGTAAAATAAAGTCTCCAGTTTTGCTGTTTTTTCTCTGTCATCTATAAGATGTAATAAAATTTTGCCCACTGTGTGTGTATGTGTATATTCACCTATTTGTGGTTGCAGGGTTCGAGTCACAGCTTCTGGCCCCGCCTCTTCGCTTGTCACTACTAGGTCCACTCTCTCCCTGTTCCATGAGCTTTATCGTGCCTCTTCTTAAAGTGTGTGTGTGTGTGTGTGTGTGTGTGTGTGTGTGTGTGTGTGTGTGTGTGTGTGTGTGTGTGTGTGTGTGTGTGTGTGTGTGTGTGTGTGTGTGTGTGTGTATGTGGGTGTGTGTGTGTGTATGTGTGTTCTACTAGATTTTAAATACGACGAATGTTGAAATCCTCATCGAGTCCACAGATCCGGTGCGGAGCCGCATCCAAATGAGTCATGTGCACAAACTCGAATTACAAACACACACACACACACACACACACACACACACACACACACACACACACACACACACACACACACACACACACACACACACACACATGCAGCCTCATTTCCACTTCATCTCAGATGAAGCCACATCAAATATTTAATTCCTAAATTTTGAAACAAGAATCAGAAATTCACCAATTGCTTTGTAATTAATGAACATGAGCAAAAATGCAAAAATTTTCCTGCAATATGCAAGCTTTTTAGATGAAAGGGAAACGATGAAACAAATTTTTCGGAATTCTGTATATGGAATGAAGTGCTGTATTGTCGACAAAAATAAAAACAAAAGCAGTTTACAGAGCAAGCTTTGACTGGGACATCAGTTCGCTCTGTGTAGAGCTTTACCAAGTCATCGCCCGATAAAGCTCTACACAGAACGTAACGTTATTTCTAAAAGCATCACGTATGTTTGCCATCATATCTGTACATAGAGTTAGGTGAAACTGGCCCAGGATATCTGATAAGGAGCGATAGCCGAATTAATATTGATAATAATACTAATAGAAATAGTGTACAATACTGAAGGCTTATATTACGAGACTTCTGTAATCTCGCTTCAGTCTCAGAATGTACAGTTATGGGGTGTCTATACTGAAGCACCCTTAACGTCATTTTACTGAAGAACTATACTGTTTAACGTAAGATCTTCAATGTGACAGGATATTTATACCAAAAATGTCTATGTCTGTTAGCGTATATTCATTATGAAGAGTATCTCCTAAATATACCACGATGTGTATAGCTTTCAGAATATATACACAATGATGTATATCTCTGTGTACATATACGAAGATATGCAAATATCTCAGTGAATATACATTATGATGTGTATATCTTTTGGTATATGTACTGAGAATTAACACAAGTCCTTATATTTAAGAGTATTCTTATTCTTGGAACAGATATACTGGTGAAGGCTTCTTAGTGCTACCCTCCTTTTCCATATATATAGTTCCCGAACGCTTGAGAGACATGGTAGGAGCTCAAGACCCCAGGTTTACTGAAGCAGCGATTCGGTGGAACACCCTTACAGATTCCTCCAGTAGACCAGCTCCTCCCAAAGAGCACAAACAGTCCCACTGGGACAAACCGATCATGGAAAAAATCGCCAACACAATGCTCTCCAACGCCTCAGGAAAGGACAAAGCTTGTCTCCTGGCATTGAAGGCACCACACTCAGGAGATTTCCTGTTAGCTGTTCCCAATTCCCCCCTGGGCACTCGACAGGCCATTCAGATTGGTGTTGCTCTTCGCCTAGCCGCCCCCATCCTCACCGAAC
>NC_091313.1:23543073-23563073 GCF_038502225.1 Cherax quadricarinatus
TTTACCTGCTATACGGAAGAGACCGCTGGAAACATAACACAAACAGGTACAATTTGCCATAACCACAAAATACCTGGTGCTGGCCTGCCCAATATTGCCTTCATGAAATATTCAGGAGTTTCCCTCCGTGAATTTGGGCCTTCAGGAATTCAATTATCAGAGCTTCAGCATGCCTTCCCAAGGGGCCAGTTCTAAGCTGTCTAGAATCATACATACTTTTTTTTAACCCCCCCCCCCTTCCTTTAGCTGTTTATTTAAATTAATATTTTAGTTTTCTTTAGGAAGATTAGAGAGAGAGAAGAAAACTGGGGAAGGATAAAATGATTGATCCGTGTCATGTTAGGTACAGTTGCGTCTTGTTAGGTTCAATCGCGTCTTGTTAGGTTCAGTTGCGTCTTGTTAGGTTCAGTTTCGTCTTGTTAGGTTCAATTGCGTCTTGTTAGGTTCAGTTGCGTCTCGTTAGGTTCATTTGCGTCTCGTTAGGTTCATTTGCGTCTTTTAGATTCAGCCGCGTCTCTCTTTAACCAGTCTCATTTACCATAGAATTAATTCACAAATAACCCACACATGGGAGATTGAAACTTATGACAACGTTTCGGACAGACTTGGACCATGTCGGGTCGAAAAGTCGTCAGTAGTTTTAATCGCCTATGTGTGGGTTATTGTTTTATCCAAAATTTCTTCACGAAAATATTTTTGACACACACACACAGCGACCAGTGAAGAGGCGGGGCCAGGAGCTAAGAATCAACCCTTACAACCATAAACTGGTGAGTGCAATTAGGCGAGTACACGCACACGCACACACACACACACTGGGGCCAGGAGCTGTGATTCGACCCCTACAACCACAATTAGATGAATACACACACACACACACACACACACTGGGGCCAGGAGCTATGATTCGACCCTTGCAAGCACAATTAGGTGAGTACACGTATTTTGCCGCAGGATTGTCAAGATGCTGTTGATATTACGTGGCGATACTTCTAAGTTGGTAATATTTAATATCACATTACCACTCCAGCTGTGGTAAGCAAGGTATGTAATACTTCTGCAAGTCGAAGTATTACATGACTTCCACAGCACGAAGTAATATCAGTAATATTGACATGTTACACCCAAAAATGTGTATTAATTGCGAATATTAACGTATTAATTGGGATATAATTTTCTGAGTATTACTTAATCTGACTTATTAATTGACGCATCTCGCTCGACGTAATAATATTAAAGATATTACAAGTATTTACAAGTAAAAATAATCATGAAGTTGTTAATAATAATAATAATAATAATAATAATAATAATAATAATAATAATAATAATAATAATAATAATAATAATAATAATGAAAAAAATACCATATTACCAATCTTAAAAACAAATATATTGAAAATAATAATAGCAACAATATTACTAATAATACTAATAACAGGTTTCATTGCATAACAAAGTAGAATAATAGGTCAATTGAACAAAAAAATACTTCAAACAATATGGCCCTGGAAACCTCCATTGATATCCAGATTAGACGAGAGGGGTAAAAAATTGATTGTCTGAGAGATGACAAAAGCGTGGAGCGAAATCAGTGGCAATTCTCGACGCTCTTGTCGTCAACCCATCAGTGTGGCAGCCGATGGCACCACGGCAACCCGACCGATGTTAGTGAATGTGGCTGAAATTGCCAGCCGGCCGGGAGGCGGAGGGGGAGAGGAATATGCAAGTCTGGTATAAAAAGAGCTATTCAAAATATTCGGTTCTCTCTCTCTCTCTCTCTCTCTCTCTCTCTCTCTCTCTCTCTCTCTCTCTCTCTCTCTCTCTCTCTCTCTCTCTCTCTCTCTCTCTCTCTCTCTCTCTCTCTCTCTCTCTCTCTAATCACAAACATCAAGAAAACTTTAATACATAAAAAAATTAACGCTGAGGAGCATACACCTGGCTGCGTACACCAGCAGGTTACATGTGGATGGTTCAAGGCATCAACGCTACAACTGTCCGGTTCAAATCAGGACTTCCTCCTGCAGACCGCCTGATCAATCAGGCTGTTGGTTCTCTCTGCACGCTGAGTGGACAATCGACAGATGGTTGCTGGTTGCAGCTACACTCCCTTTTAGTGGTGTGGGTACGCACTGAGAACAGCACCAGCATATGTATCCATATGTGTGTGTGTGTGTGTATATATATATATATATATACATACATATATATATATATATATATATATCATCAGGGTAACTAGGGATCCCAGGGCAGCTAGTTTTCTGTTCCAGCGGCTCAGTGCGGCTGTTCAATGGGGTAATGCCTGCTGTATTTTGGGCACACGCCCCAGCTCTGAGGAGCTGGATGAGATTTTCGCCCTATAATCGGTGATACACACATAATAACGTATATGCCACCTTTATATCAACAATGTATCTCTTATATCTATATATATATATATATATATATATATATATATATATATATATATATATATATATATATATATATATATATATATATATATATATATATATATATATATATATATATATATATATATATATATATATATGCATATATCATCATCTTCTTTCAACAAACCGACAGTATCCCACCGAAGCAGGTTCATTTTGACATCCTGATTAATCAGGCTGTTGGTCCTGGCAATGTAGATTAGTCTATGGTCAGCGCTACATGCTGACGCACCTGCCAGTCTTGAACAAGGTGGGAAAGAGAGACGCTGGTGCACGTTTCACGTGATTATTTTTAATTTATAGGGAAAAACCAGAATTCAAATTGTGGGTGCTGAGACTGTTTAGTCTCTCCCTGACTATGTGCGTAGCGTGTTAGACTTGCAGAATATCCATGACTAGGATACTAACTCTTTTTTTGGGGGGGAGGGGGCAAGGAACTATGAGAGAGAAAGAGAGAGAGAGAGAGAGAGAGAGAGAGAGAGAGAGAGAGAGAGAGAGAGAGAGAGAGAGAGAGAGAGATTTTCAAATGAGCTGATGTAGGTAGCAGCTCTTAGCTTGTAAATAGAGGAAACCTTAACCTAACCTTGTAGAACCCCGTGTAAAAGAGGTAAAAGAGAGAGAGAGAGAGAGAGAGAGAGAGAGAGAGAGAGAGAGAGAGAGAGAGAGAGAGAGAGAGAGAGAGAGAGAAGGAGACAGAGAGACAGAGAACTGTTACAATCTATTGAAGACTATTGTCAACTGGCACTTGACTCGGTTTGGCTTTTTTTATGGAGTGAGGGATGGGGGTGGAAGAGGAAGTAAGTATGGCGGAGAGTGGGGGGGGGGTAGTGGTTGAGGTGAGGGACAGGAGTGTAGGGGAGTCAGTTGGCGTGATTTAGTCAGCGCAGACGGCGTCGAACACCCACGCTAGTGACGTCACTCTGACGGCACCATCCCTCCCCTCATCTCACATTCTCATATTATTTTATTCCTTCTCTTCTTCCCTGTCCTTTCTCTCTTTTTTCTCCCTTTCTCCTTCAAGCTCCTCAATTAAATCAAACATAAATGACCCACAGTGGATAAACAACTGATAAAAACATCTATTGGAAAAAAAACAGGAGAGGAGAAAGTCACCTTATGGATTAATATATTCAGAAAAAAAGGAGAGTCGAAAGTGGTCATAAAATTAAAGATGCGAGGGATTCGAAGATCAATTCAATGGGTTTCTCTCAGTTACACAAGAATAAAGTTAAAGAAAAGCTAGACCTAACAGTCAGCTCAGCTGACTGTTAGTGACAGAGAAATTTGTGATTGAAAAACTCACGTGCGCAAACACTGGGGCATATTTATTAGAAAACGTTTCTTGTCTTTTAAAACCAGTTTGTCGGTATCACTTACCAAGGTTCGTACCAAAGAAATGAGTACCGTTGTAAACAGTTCCTCTCTGCTGTTACACAAGAGGATGCAAATGAAATCCTAGAAATCAATAATTAACCAGGTCATGGGGTGAATAAATTATACAAGATCAAAGTCAGTAGCCACTTGGTCCTCAAACACCTTAACAGATTGAAACCAACCCGGTCAGTTGGTTCTGATGAACTGTCTCTCACTCTCTATCTCTCTCTCTTTCTCTCTCTCTCTCTCTCTCTCTCTCTCTCTCTCTCTCTCTCTCTCTCTCTCTCTCTCTCTCTCTCTCTCTCTCTCTCTCTCTCTCTCTCTTTCCGCCTTCTCTACCATCGACACTCCTGCAGTCCTTCCTTCTAGGTTCCCCACAGACCTGTAGTTTCCGAGATACGGGTAGGAAGACATGAGCTCATATTGTAAGAATAGCACCTGAGTGGCAGTGAGGTTAGTTCATTGTAAGACCTTGGTCACCCATTTTTGTCCATCCAATTTTATTGCTAACCAAAAACATACAGTCAACTACCGTCACTGCCTTCCATGTACTGTCTGACTATATCAGTTCCAGGACGGATACGTAGTCAATAAAATGTGCTCTTGTTTGTATTTTGTTTCTCTTTTTCATATGATGTCAAGAAGTTTGGGGCACAGGTATAGAACACTCTTTATCAGGTATGTCAAGACACGAGAAAAAGAGCAATGGCTTGCTGCAGCGAGGCTAGTACCAGAGGTGACGGGTTTGGGTTATGTGGAAAGACTAAAGAAAGTAAACCTAATAACATAAGAGGTCAGAAGGACCAGGAGAAATATGATAACGATATGCAAAATATTAAAAAAAAAACAAGTACGAAAGGACTCATAAAATCAGGGGACAGAGAGAGAGAGAGAGAGAGAGAGAGAGATTTAGTAACAGCCATGTTACGAGGCAGAGCCAGAAGCTAAGACTATCCTTACAAAAAACAAAATAGGTGAGTAGAAACAGGCAAGTAAACAAACGCCCATGATCGTTAACCACATTACTAACACCATTGTTTAGAGATCAAACAAGCAGGTTTTCACTAACCCTCTATGCAATTCCTCCCCTTCTTCCTTCCTCCGGTCCTCCATCTCTTTACTCCATCCTTCCCTCCCTTCTTCCTTTACTCCATCCTTCCCTCCCTTCTTCCTTTACTCCATCCTTCCCTCCCTTCTTCCTTCCCTCCATCCCTTCCTCCTTCTCTCCCTCCCCGACCTCCTTCTCGTCAACAATACAGACTTCACAAGTGGGGATCAAAGCCACTTGCTCTAGAACTAATTAATATAATCTGAGGAAGCCTTACACAACATTGTCAGTTAGTCTCAGTTGGGTGAAACTCAACTCACTAAGTGGTCGCTGCTAATTTCCCCCTCACACAAGGAAGGAGGTTTTGTTTTTATATTTGTACAGTTCCCTTAGTCTCTCCTGATAGGTCATCCCTTACAGCTTCAGGGTCGCCCTTGTTGCTACTCTAACTTTTTTTTTTCAAGTTTCTTTTAAGCTATTGATCAAGTGTGGGTTTTAGAGTCCGCTTGTCCTATTTTTATACCTCGGCACTCTCTTGGATTGAATTCCAGTAGCTATTTGTGTGACCATCACTGTAGTCTATGCAGTTCAGTCTCTCCCAGTCTTCTTCAGTTTTAATTCTCATCATTAATTTAAAAATCGTCTGTAAACATGGAAATTCAGGACGTTATCTTTTCTTTCAAATCGTTTCCGTATTTGAGGAAATCTGTCGCTTATGTGCACACGAGAAATAATATCGTTTATGCATATGTCTACAAGTACTGGTTCCAGCACTGACCCTTGTGGGGCCCCACTTGTCACGTCTGCCCATACTTGTCCTTTCTACCTGACCTGTGTCCTCCTTAGGGATTGTGCGATCCTTTGTAGAGCCTTTCCCGTTACCATTGTTTGTTGTTCAACCTTGTTGCTCGATCTCCAGTGCGATACTGTATAAAAATGCCTTGTTGTATCCAGGGAATATGCAGTATACCCACCCTTAATCCAGGAAATATACAGTATATCCACCCTTAATCCAGGAAATATACAGTATACTCACCCTTCATCGCCTTCAAGAGAATACTTTTTTTCCTAGTGCTTTACGAGTAAGCGTGTTCATCACGTCTTGTATACCGGTGAGAATCTATTAAAGTTCGGAGTCTTCAAGGAAGGGAGGGAGAAGGGGCATTTATTTTGGTGAAGGGCTCTTGATCTAAGGCATTTAGGTACCATCTCTTTTACTCAGACTGAACCTAATTGCTTCCCATTCCCAAGGTTCTGTATGACTGTAAAGTGTTGAACGCTTTCCTATGAAAAATATTAATAACAATAATCATGGCGGGATCCTAATTCTAATGTGTCTAGGATTGTTTTTACTGCAGCTAGGATTCTGCTCCTCCTAGGATCCTATTTGCTAGTCCATTGGGATCCTATTCCTTCTCTGACCTACTACTCCTGGGGATACTGTCCCTACTGTCTGAGAGGACACTGGCAGCTGGAGTCCTCCAGATCCGGCACTGACCTGAAGAGAGGAACGCTTCACGTACTTCTTGTATTTTTATGCTGAGTCATCGGGCGAGGACATGGTTTTTTTATACGCCATATTTTCTCGGGGGCAATTAAGGTAAGCGTGTGTATATGTTGGGGAGAGGTGGAGGCATAGGAAGGGTGAGCAGGGGTCCTCCAGCTCTTATATCCAGTGAAACTATTAGACACTGATCGTCTCTTTACGTTGGGTATTATCGCTGGTACTCAAATGGCATCGTTAAAACTGTCCGCCCCGGCGTTTTCGTACTCTCTGCCTCTGGCAGTGTGTCATCATGGCTCTAAAATAGCGCAGGGCATCTAGATGTTCCTTTTCTACCTTTGTGTTATCATGCTCTAACTTTGCCTTATCAATGTTCTAACTTTGTGTTATCATGTTCTAACTTTGTGTTATCATGTTCTAACTTTATGTTATCATGTTCTAAGTTTGTATTATCACGTTTCTTCTTGACCCTATATCAATTCTGTGTTATCTGTATCCTCCAGAGTATCCACATGACCCTGGCTTAGGTCTATGTTATCATGGCCTTGAAAATGTTCCTATGTAGCAATTGTGATATCATGGTCCTAAAATATCCATATGTATCCACAACAAGCTTTCACTTAGTTTTGTGTTATCAGGGGTAAAAAATAATAATATCAGTGTATCCACGTAATGTGTTATACATTTTTGTTGGTCCTCTGCATCATGGTATCCCTCTCTTAGTTATGTTATCACGAGTCTAAAATGCTAGAGTGTGTTCCAATGGTCCTGTCTGAGACTGGTATTTTCATGGTCCAGAAAGGCCATGACTTTCCTTCAGTCGCTGTTTATGGTCCAGACTGCTTCCTTATTCAGTTTTTACAGCCTGTGTGGATTTTCGTTCGTTTTTACAGGCTGTAGGAGTCACTCTCACTTGTTTTTATGCCGTGGTTCATGGCCTCGCTGGCGGTTATGCTAGGCTGTTGGTGTTGGTAGATTGCGCTGTTGAGTGGGGATGAGTGTGTGTGTGTGTGAGAGAGAGAGAGAGAGAGAGAGAGAGAGAGAGAGAGAGAGAGAGAGAGAGAGAAAGAAAGAAAGAGAGAAGGTGAAAAGTAAACTGGATTAGGCAGAGGCGTCAAAGTGATAGGCATGTGCGATTGACACCCATTCCCTATTTGTTAATTTTCCTATTTTTTTTTACCCCATCATGAGAAAAAAATCTTGAAGAAGCCAGAAGAACAAGAACGCCATAACTGGTAAAAGAGCGGTGCTCAAAGAGCGCTGCTAAAGAACGATGCTCAAAGAGCGATGCAAAAGACTTATACGAACCCACCGCTTGTCGTCAATGATCTGGTTTAACCTACTTCCTCAGCTCACAAACACAGAGTGTGTGTGTGTGAGGCGCTTGCCGCTCTCATCTAAGCTAATTAGTGCTGAGTATCGAACGGGAGCGGAATCGAGGGCGTTAAATTGAACTACTGAGCCAACACTCTCTAATTTCCCCTTCTGTCTTGCCAAGTGTCTATTTCTGAATTAATTTCTGTCTTATTCTCTTCTTTTTTGCCTAAAGAAGCATCCTGAAAGAAATAGATTCAGAACCTCCTGTTTGACTGTCCTGATGTCATCTATGCCAACGGGAGAGGTATTTGTCTACGCAGAAGAATCTATGCAGGAAAATCATTTGTCTAGCTTGAGAGGTATTACTCTTAGACAAGAGAGTGTGTGGAGGTGATGGAAGTATTGGTTAAAAGGATAAATGTAAAGATAGCCAGACAGGAGAAGTAGAGACACGGAAGGTTGACACAGGTTGACACAGTGAATATATTTAGTTAGGCCGAAGACAGGTACACAGGAATGTAAATATTTAGACAGGAGACGTAAAGATATCCAGATAGCTAGATAAGAGCAGTGTCATACAAATAAACTTTTATGTAAGGAGCCGCATGGCTTCTCTATATATTTTCTGGAATACAATACACATTAGGAAAATGTGAAGAGATATAATGAACATTAGATTAACCATAAAACACGTACATTTATACATAGACTTGGCAAGAATGGACAGGAAAGAACCAATAATCAAACCACAGCACAATATTTGTCTTCGTAACCCCCTGGACACCCTCTTAATCGTAGACCCTTAAGATACAGGTCTGTGGATAAATATTTACAACGTATACAATATTTTCGTCAATGTGGTTTAATACATTGCAAATAAAGTAGATCATTATGTTTGATTTAGTTGTTGTCATTTCATTTTTGGCTCATTTGAGATTGTTTGGGGGTCCTAAATTTTTTTTTTATAAATTCCAGGTACTGTGCCCTTTGTGGCTAATTGATAATATAGGATTGCTCATATTCTCTCATTAGCTTATGCAAGGATGGACAAATACAATCTAATTATTAATTATCTAAATTTTAAGTCAGGAGATTGCCCTGGGCTGAAGGAAGCAGAGATCGTCTTGCTTCTGGTTTAGGTGTTTCCACTACTCAGAAGCCATTAACACTCATCCTCGGGTAGATTGAATACCATCAGCCAAAGACATCTTAATCCTTTAAATACTGACCAAAGAAAACCTTTTTTTTTTTTCAGTGTATTTACATCGACAGACGAAAAATTTACAGTGTACAGGCGACCAGCTGGGGCAAGGTCTATTTCCTTGTTAGGTAAGAAAAAAGTCTGATAACAAAAGGTTTCTTATCGCTGATAATCATTCCTTGAAACTGTAGAATTGACTATAGCGGCTGAAAACTGTATTGACAAATACCCTAAAGTATATACTTTATAAATGATAAAAGTGTCCAGGTAATATGGAAAGTAAACCAGCTAATATATACAAAACTATTACATGAATACGAAGGTACAGTAATACTACCTTGTGTTAAATACTATGTATAGAGCCACGCCATGTAGACATGAAGGGATATATCGACGCCCAGTCAGAATGCCACAGACATGGACAAAGGACACTACTTATAAAAACACTAGTTATAACAAACAACAGCAGTTAGGTTTGCATACAGAAGACTACCTTTCTGTGGAAGGTAGTTTTAATTCACTGATTGAATAAAAGATGTCAATAAAGTTGAGGAGCAAAGTAAAGTAACTAAATTTATACTATCATTAAAATAAAAACAATATGAAGAAAGACTTTAATCACTGGACCTGTTGTCACTCAGAAGCTGGAGGCTACGAGGTGACATTATACGAACCTTCGGAACACTAAACAAATTTGCCAGACACGAACATGAAGAACTTTCTGAAAGGCAGTTTGATACAATTATAGAAAAGAACTGTATGAAACTCCAAGGCGAGCGTTTTAATGCAAAAGTGAGTAATGGCTTTTAAACAGAGCTGTGGTGCACTCAAATAGTCTACCCAGTTCATTATCTTTAAGAATCAGCTGGACAAATATTTTGCAGATAATGAAGTCTACTAGTCACAGTCCAGATGCACTGGCATCTTGGCTGATATTTCGGAACTGCCCAGAATGCTTGGTTAGTAAGCATCAGCTAACCCATCTCCCCAGATATCCTCTATGTGAAGTGTAAAAGTCCTTTGCTATCTGCCCTTTCCATGAACTCTCATGCATTACCAAAGGAACACCAGTAAAACACTTTGTTGATTGAACCAATATGTCTCGTGTTCCATTCCATCTGAAGCCAATAATAACGGAACTGCAGCACCAATCTAAACCTCTTTTCTTCTCTCTCCATCTGCGATTGATTCCTCTAGGTAAGACCTCAAGGCTCGCAAGAATTTGGAATTTCGGAGATTGTCATTAAGATTAGGAAATATGTCTGGGAATCAACACACGAGAAGCAATTTTTGCTGAGGATCATGGTGGATCCAAGTTCCATGGAGAGAGAGAGAGAGAGAGAGAGAGAGAGAGAGAGAGAGAGAGAGAGACAGAAAGACAGACAGACAGAGCGAGAGAGAGAGAGAGAGAGAGAGAGAGAGAGAGAGAGAGAGAGAGAGAGAGAGAGACAGACAGACAGACAGACAGAGACAGAGACAGAGACAGACAGACAGACAGACAGAGACAGAGATAGAAACAGAGAGACAGACTGACAGAAACAGAGAGGATTTTCAGTGATAAATGGATACTTGAGAAAACATTTTTAGTGCCCTCTTTCCTCTCCCTCTCTCACTCTCCTCTCCGTCTCTCTTTCTCTCTCTCTCTCTCTCTCTCTCTCTCTCTCTCTCTCTCTCTCTCTCTCTCTCTCTCTCTCTCTCTCTCTCTCTCTCTCTCTCTCCCTCACACTCTTTCTCTCTCTCCCTCACACTCTTTCTCTCTCTCCCTACCAAACGTTCCCTGTCGCCTCTGACAGCCTCCACCACTCGGTTTACTTGACGGGTAAAGCAGCTGGGACAGGCAGGTGACAAGATGATAATGGTATAGGAGAAGACACTCGTCCCTCCCTCACCCACTAAACCCCCAGCAACCCATCCCTCCCCGTCCCATTTACATCCACCACAACAATACGTCACTAACTACATGTTGACTGAAATTATCAGAACAAATAGAGAAGGCTCTACTTGTATGAGCAGAAGCCATATTACGTTTATATATTGATAGGAACTAAGAACGAAAGTTGTACTAGTTACCAAAGATTATTACAGCGAGTTTTATTAATGCATATATTGGTAAAACTCGTAATTCTTTAATAGACACTTCCAAAAAACTGCTTCTCGTCGCATTATTTTAATACTCCAATCAATTTTTTCAGTTACTTAACAGACTCGGTAAACCGTTCCGCTACTTAAGCTCTCAAGTAAATAACAGAATTATCTTTAAATTATATAATACCATTAATAATTTTTTTTAGGAAAAAGTCATATTCCATTAAACACTGCGTTCTCTGTTGCATAGAAATACACCTGTGAGTGCTGTTAGGCCTTTGCATGTTAGTAAGATGAAGAGACATGTAATTACTGGAAGCCTCGAACACGATGGGATATCATAGCTGAACGAAAATTAACGTAACTGAACAAGCGTTTTGCATCAACATGACACACTCCCTTACAATGGATTACCTCACAGTTTTAACTTTGGCTTCTCAGTCATTGCTCGTGGTCACCAAAGTTTTCACCTGGGCTTTTCAGTTATTATGGAGCAGCTGAAGACAACAGCATGTATACCACAAACCCGGTACAGGTGGCAACGTAAGTTTGGTATAATCATTATGTGTCTAGGTATGTGTCTAGGTATGTGTCTAGGTATGTGTCTAGGTATGTAGGATGAGAATTAGTTGTACCGAATTTCTTTCTTTTTTTTTTTTTAAATGTTGTGTTTTTTGTTGCTGAATTATTTTTGCAACATTTTCAGCATTGTGTTTCTTGGTAAACTAAACGTGAGTTCTTATACTTAGATGTTTTTTTTTTTTTTGGGGGGGGGGGATCACTTTGAGTTTTAGATTTCCGTTAACGGGATCTTTATTTTTCTTGTCATCCTACTTTACAGGTCATTGTTATTAAACTTAACTTTATCACATTTTGGAGTTATCTTAACTTAGTCAGTTTTTGTCATTTTAATTTCATTTTGCCTATATATCAGTAATTTTAATTCCATGTTTTACTCAGGTAATAGATATTTATCCTACACATACACACACACACACACACACACACACACACACACACACACACACACACACACACACACACACACATATATATATATATATATAATATATATATATATATTATATATAATATATATATATATATATATATATATATACATGATATATATATATATATATATATATATATATATATATATATATATATATATATATATATATATATATATATATATATATATATATCAACAAGTTGGCCGTCTCTCCCACCTGAGGCAGGGTGACCCAAAAAAGAAAGAAAATCCCCAAAAAGAAAATACTTTCATCATCATTCAACACTTTCTTTACCACACTCGCACATTATCACTGTTTTTGCAGAGGTGCTCAGAATACAACAGTCTAGAAGCATACACATATAAAGATACACAACATATCCCTCCAAACTGTCAATATCCCAAACCCCTCCTTTAAAGTGCAGGCATTGTACTTCCCATTTCCAGGACTCAAGTCCGACTATATGAAAATAACCGGTTTCCCTGAATCCCTTCACTAAATATTACCCTGCTCACACTCCAACAGATCGTCAGGTCCCAAGTACCATTCGTCTCCATTCACTCCTATCTAACACGCTCACGAACGCTTGCTGGAAGTATATATCGCTGAACATTGTACTGTCCCTCGAGGCGGGAGAATGTGTCGCAGGATCTACTCACGGCTGGCCGCAGTTTGGTAAATGATACAGTACCACATGTTTCGTGGTTTCACTAATATATATATATATATATATATATATATATATATATATATATATATATATATATATATATATATATATATATATATATATAAAGAAAGAAAAGAGAGAGAGAGTGTACTCATCATCAGGTTCCCTCTTTGACCTTACGCATCATTTTGTTTCCTTGTCCTGTTCTTTACCCTCTGTTATTTTTCCCTGCCACTCCCTTATCCATCTGTCCCCTCTACACCACTCTCGCAAGAGGGGAAAGTCAAGCCATGTTTGGAGAATCACCTTTTAATGAGGGTTGAATTTTGATGTCTCCTGCTGCTGTGTTAAGGTCGTGTGTGAGGGGAAAGTGAAAGAGAGATGGAAAAGAAATGAGCAAAGAGAGAGGGTAGTAAGAAATTGGTAAGGGGACTGAGGAAGATGGAAAAAGGGGAGGAAGGGGAGAGGAAGGTATGTGTACGTACTTTCCTGTTCCTGCTTTGTTTCGTTGCGTTTGTCACTTTCTTCCTCTTTCTCTCCTTCTGTTCGTATTTTGTATATCACTTTCTATCTAAAATTCTCTCTGTCCTTTCTTCTGGTCTCTCCATTGTTGTGTGCGTCTCGTTCTCTATCCTTTTATGTGCTTGTCTATATGTGCCTATATCTACATATTTCTCTCTCTCTTAGTAGTACCTCTCTCTTTCTCTCTGCCTCTCTGTGTGTGTGTGTCTCTCTCTCTCTCTCGCCCCTCTAATAACAGGAAACCAGTACGGATTCCACAACAATAGATCTGCCTGACACAGTAACCATAATTTTTCATTTATATAAAAAACTGATGCAGTATATCTACATTACCAGAAGGCATTCGACAAGATACCCCATCCAAGATCGATAGTCAAAATAAAAGTGCGTGATGTATATGGTATAGGAGATAAGCGTCATGGCTAGAAAGTACTTGGCTCTCAGAAAGCCGGAGAGTGGTACTCAGCGGAGAAGTGTCTGAAGGGCAAGTCTGTACAGAAATGTGAAAACCATAGAGTGACGAGTGGCGTAAATATAGTGACGAGTGGAGTACATAGTGACGAGTGAGTACACAGTGACGAGTGGACTACATGGTGAGTTCAGTATATAGGAAGCAACAAAATTAGCGAGGAACCGGACGCGGTACGTCATAGTTACTTCGAACAAGAAGCAATGAGACTCGCCAGGACCACGGATTCACCTGAAGAGTGGAGCTCCTAGGGATCGGCTCTTGGTTCAGTTCTATTCACTGTACTCTTTAATGATCGCGAGGTAGGATATACATCTAAGATGTCGAAATTTGTTGAAGACACCAAATTGTGTAAAAGTTCAGAATCTAAAGTAGACGGAGTATTCAGAGTATTCTTACATTGTTGGTGATGTGGTCGGAGACCTGGAAGATAAATTTCAACGTAAATGCAAAATAACAACATCCAACATGAATACAAAATGTTTGGCAAAACTAGGAGGAGTAATCATTAGCAACGACCTGAAGAGTACAAAACAAGACTAATCTGAGAACAGCAAAGCTTAAGACTCCCAGCACAAAACACCTGACACAATATTAGATTGCTTCTTAAATATACCCTCCAGTTTTCGACTCCAAATTAAATAAAAGCAAAAAACATTCTTGAACAGGGTACAATAAAAAGTTACCAAACTCGTCCTATCACTCAGAAACAAACATACTGTATACAGAAACTCATTCAGAAACTCATTCGAGAAAATTTCATTCAGTCCTTTAAGATAATAAATAACTTAATGTTATATGAGATAATAACAGTACTAATTACGTAGTATTTATGGCCCTTACCTTCTATCCGCCTCTATCTCTACTGTAAATTCCACGAATTTGTTTTCCAGTATGGTATGGTATTTTTCCCCTCAGTTTTCATGCCGATAGTGACCGGAGAGAGTGGAAGGTGGGAGAACAACCTGCTTGAATCATGCGCCTACATAATGCACAGTAACCTGCTTGAATCATGCACCTACATAATACACAGTAACCTGCTTGAATCATGCACCTACATAATACACAGTAACCTGTTTGAATCATGCACCTACATAATACACAGTAACCTGCTTGAATCATACACCTACATAATACACAATAACCTGCTTGAATCATACACCTACATAATACACAATAACCTGCTTGAATCATACATCTACATAATACACAATAACCCGCTTGAATCATACACCTACATAATACACAATAATCTGCTTGAATCATACACCTACATAATACACAATAACCTGCTTGAATCATACACCTATATAAGATACAATAGCTCGTAATCTAGACAGACATAGAGAGTTCTCAGCAGATAGCCTCGGTGTGGACTTTCAAGTCTTCTGCTATCTGCTGTTCCTGTTTTCTCATATCTGTCTGTCTGTCTGTCTGCCTCTCTCTCTAGCCTCTCATATATTCGTCACACACTTTCACCCTGAACACCCACTCAGGAGGCTTCCATTGAGGCATGAAGCGGGTCTCAACGATTCCTTCAAGTTCACTGAACCCCACAATTTCATCTTTCTCAGGCTTCAGTCACACGAGGTCTCACTCATCGAGAGAATATTTTCCACTTAAATACTGTGTGTATGTGTGTGTGTGTGTGTGTGTGTGTGTGTGTGTGTGTGTGTGTGTGTGTGTGTGTGTGTGTGTGTGTGTGTGTGTGTGTGTGTGTGTGTGTGTGTATGTTAAGAAATAAAACTCCTAATAACGTAACGGAATACGGAAGTCACTTTATTTCCATTTGTCGTTTTTTACCTACCACCTGTCTACCTACCGTAGCAGTATGTCTGCCTGGGAAAAAAAGTGGCGTCAAGCAGTATGTCAAGGATACGTTCTGAAGGGTAATGACATCCTAAAGTGCAAGAACTGGTATGTTAATATCTGCACTTGCACTGGTTCAAAAATTAAATTGTTTATATTATTGTCAATGAAAAAAAATACCTCTCAATCTGTAATAGAAATTTCGGAAAAGTACAATGTTCAAGGGAGTTCAGCCTATTCGGCAGAGAAAGAGAAAGATCGCAGTCAGCAGGATTCAAAACCACGAATTTTATATCAGTAGCCACGCAGAAACAAGAAAAAGATCGCAGTCAGAAGAATTTTGGAAACCTTGCCAGTTTCCTTGTAGTAGGATCGAATCCTGCTGACTGCGATCTCTCTCTCTCTCTCTATCTCTCTCTCTCTCTCTCTCTCTCTCTCTCTCTCTCTCTCTCTCTCTCTCTCTCTCTCTCTCTCTCTCTCTCCACAAACAGGTGATATCAGAATATGCAAAACAACCACTGTGAAAGAATAGTGAAATTACAAGCGCTTTCGTGACTTCTCACATTATCAAGGCACTATCATAGTTCCTTGATAATGTGAGAAATCACGAATGAGCTTGGAATTTCACTATTCTTTCACAGTGGTTATTTCCTATATCTGATAGCAGCGCTATCAGATATAGGAGACCGTTTACGTAGTGGGTGTAGTGGGTGTCTTGCGTTGATGCTGGTGTAGCCGTTACGGGTTTAGCATTTCTTCCAGTAATATTTTAAAACAATAATGCAAAACAGCGAAGCAAAAATCCTACTTGAAATAAGAGTCTTCAAGCACCTGGCCATGCTTAGGGAAATACCTTTTATTAAGGACTGAATTTTGAAGTCCCTTGCTACAGTGATACAGTCGTAGGTGAGGAGAGACAGAATAAAATGGAAAGGGAGTGAAGAAAGAGAGAGAGGAAGTAAGAAATTGGTGAGGGGAGCGAGGAAGCTGACTATAAAAAGAGATACAGAGAGAGAGAGAGAGAGAGAGAGAGAGAGAGTGATGTCTGTGCGTTCTGTTCAAGTTCCTGCTGTGTCTAGCAGCATTTGTGCATTCCTCTCTCTCTCTCTCTCTCCCCGCTTCTCTCTCTCTCTCTCGCCGCCTCTCTCTCTCTCTCTCTCTCTCTCTCTCTCTCTCTCTCTCTCTCTCTCTCTCTCCCCGCTTCTCTCTCTCTCTCTCGCCGCCTCTCTCTCTCTCTCTCTCTCTCTCTCTCTCTCTCTCTCTCTCTCTCACACACACACACACACACTGAGAAACGTCACAAATCAATCACTTACCTGAAGTATCATCCACAAACACTTCTTTTCCCTTCATTTCCCAAGGCTGAAAAACCTTCTCTGATGGTCGGACGATCCCACATTTTTTTCATCTCTCTAATCCATCCCAAACTTCTCTACCTCTGCCAATTAATGCTCAGACTTGAGCTTGATTGGCTATCCATTTTTTTTTCTTTTTATGTATTTCGGTATCCTCCTACGCTTTGCCTCGCTCAGTTAATTAATTCAGCCGATTTTGCATTTGTTACGGGTGGGTTAAGTTGGACTTGATGTTCACATAGCCAGTTGTTTGACACTGTTTTTATTTGATGGGTGATAGATATCTGGGGAGATTTGGAGGTGAATTTTGCAATAGCTGATTTTGTTGCAATCACCTGGATGGGTACTACGAATACTGCCACTTTTACAACATCAATTACTTCTACCACTACTACTACTACCACTATTACTACTTCTGCTATTACTACTGCTTCAAATAATAATAATAATAATAATAATAATAATAATAATAATAATAATAATAATAATAATAATAATAATAATAATAATAATTAAAAAAAACAGGTAAAAGATTATACAGTTAATGTGAGGAATCCGCAACGTAGTCATTAATACATTCATTAATAAATTCAATTAATCATTCCAAAGTTATTAACTACATTGAGGAGTTTCAGCAAGTGACTTCTAATTGATCTATCTTGATTTAAATTGAATCCATGTTAAAGGCTGTGGTGGCGCTGTGTGTTTGGAAGTTTGTGTGTGTGTGTGTACTCACCTAATTGTGGTTGCTGGGGTCGAGACTCAGCTCCTGGCCCCGCCTCTTCACTGATCGCTACTTGGTCCTCTCTCTCTCTCTGCTTCCTGAGCTGTATCATACCTCTTCTTAAAACTATGTATGGTTCCTGCCTCCACTACTTCACTTGCTAGGCTATTCCACTTCCTGACAACTCTATGACTGAAGAAATACTTCCTAACGTCCCTGTGACTCGTCTGAGTCTTCAGCTTCCAGTTGTGACCCCTTGTCCTTGTGTCCCCTCTCTGGAACATCCTATCTCTGTCCACCTTGTCTATTCCCCGCAGAATCTTGTATGTCGTTATCATGTCTCCCCTGACCCTTCTGTCCTCCAGTGTCGTCAGTCCGATCTCCCTCAACCTTTCCTCGTACGACATTCCATTGAGCTCTGGGACTAGACTTGTTGCAAACCTTTGTACTTTCTCTAACTTCTTGACGTGCTTGACCAGGTGTGGGTTCCAGACTGGTACTGCATACTCCAGTATGGGCCTAACATACACAGTGTACAGTGTCTTGAACGATTCCTTATTAAGGTATCGGAACGCTATTCTCAGGTTTGCCAGGCGCCCGTATGCTGCAGCAGTTATTTGGTTAATGTGTGCCTCCGGTGATGTGCTCGGTGTTATGGTCACCCCAAGGTCTTTCTCCCTGAGTGAGGTCTGTAGTCTTTGTCCACCTAGCCTATACTCTGTCTGCGGTCTTCTTTGCCCCTCCCCAATCTTCATGACTTTGCATTTGGCTGGATTGAATTCGACAAGCCAGTTACTGGACCACATGTCCAGCCTGTCCAGGTCTCTTTGCAATCCTGCCTCATTCTCATCCGATTTAATTCTTCTCATCAACTTCACATCATCTGCGAACAGGGACACTTCAGAGTCCATTCCTTCCATCATGTCGTTCACATACAACAAAAATAGCACTGGTCCTAGAACTGACCCCTGTGGGACACCGCTCGTCACAGGCGCCCACTGTGATACATCATCACGTACCATGACTCGTTGCTGCCTCCCTGTCAGGTATTCCCTGATCCACTGCAGTGCCCTCCCTGTTACATGCGCCTGATCCTCCAGCTTCTGCACTAATCTCTTGTGGGGAACTGTGTCAAAGGCCTTCCTGCAGTCTAGGAAAACGCAATCTACCCACCCCTCTCTCTCGTGTCTTACTTCTGTTACCTTGTCATAAAACTCTAGGAGGTTTGTGATACAAGATTTGCCTTCCATGAACCCATGCTGGTTTTCATTTATAATCTTGTTCCTTTCCAGGAGTTCGACCACTCTCCTCCTGATAATCTTCTCCATGACTTTGCACACAAAACATGTCAGAGACACAGGTCTGTAGTTTAGCGCCTCGTTTCTGTTTCCTTTCTTAAATATGGGGACTACATTAGCTGTCTTCCATTTCTCAGGTAGTTGCCCAGTTTCAAGGGATGTGTTGAAGATTGTGGTTAGAGGCACGCCCAGCATCTCTGCTCCTTCTCTAAGGACCCATGGGGAGATGTTGTCCGGTCCCATCGCCTTTGAGGTGTCAAGGTCACTTAGGAGCTTCTTCACCTCCTCCTCAGTTGTTCGTATGTCATCCAACACTTGTTGATATATTCCCTCTTGATGTTCCCTTCTGTGCTGTCTTCCCACATCCCTTCCTGTCTCTACTGTAAAAACTTCCTTAAATCTCCTGTTCAGCTCCTCATATACCTCCTGATCATTTCTTGTGAGTTCTCCACCTTCTGTCCTTAATCTAATCACCTGGTCTTTGACTGTTGTCTTCCTCCTGATGTGGCTATACAACAGTGTCGGGTCAGTCTTGATTCTCGATGCTATGTCATTTTCATACTGTCGCTGGGCCTCCCTCCTTACCTGTGCATTCTCATTCCTGGCTCTGCGACTGATCTCCCTATTTTCGTGTGTTCTCTGCTTTCTGTACTTTTTCCATTCTCTATTGCACTTTGTTTTTGCCTCCTTACACCGTCGGGTAAACCAGGGGCTCGTTCTGGTCTTCCCGTTGTTACTGTTGCCCTTGGGAATAAACCTTTCCACTGCCTCCTTGCATTTTGTTGTTACATATTCCATCATTTCATTTACTGGCTTTCCTGCCAGTTCTCTGTCCCACGGGACCTCCCTCAGGAAGTTCTTCAACCCTATGTAGTCTCCTCTTTTATAGTCAGGCTTTTCCCATTCAACTCCTGTTATTCTCTCCACTTGCAGCTCTACTATGTATTCAAAGCACAGAACCACGTGGTCGCTAGCTCCTAGGGGACTCTCGTACTTGATGTCCTCAATATCTGAGCTGCCCTGGGTGAACACAAGGTCCAATCTTGCTGGTTCATCCTCCCCTCTCACTCTGGTAGTGTCCTTAACATGTTGGTGCATGAGGTTTTCCAGCACCACGTCCAACATCCTGGCTCTCCATGTTTCGGGACC
>NC_091313.1:23565573-23588073 GCF_038502225.1 Cherax quadricarinatus
CAATGGGGGTGTGCATGGTTCCTTGTTAATGGGACTCTCGTCTTCAGTGACGGTGGAAAATTTGGAAATTCGTGAAAATTCTCGTTAAAACCTCAACAGAACTGAAAATACGTCACTTCTTCACCGAATCTCGTGAATAACTACCTGACGGTACTTAAAACTTTTTTTTTGTGGACCGCTTGCTATGTTTTAACCTTACCCTGACCAGGAACACATGCATTAGCTGGGCTCTGTAATTCCTTGGATCAAGAGGCCATCGCCAGCATCAAGGAACTCTCCCCTTGAAGGAGGTACGAGAAGAAACCTGATAGATGGTTGAGGTATGGAAGGAGACCTGAGTGTGGGGGAGGGCGGAGGGAAGGACTAGCATGATTTTAGCAACATTCAGATGACTTACGTTCTCCTGGGAAATCAGATCTGACAGCAAGCTCCTATGCACGTCTGGGCCAGACAGGTTCTTTATAGACCAGCAAGGATCAACACACAACACACGAGACTAGCAGGATGGTGGTGGCATTTTCCTTGTCGGGAGAGATGAAAAAGGAAAATTTCTCCTGGTATGGACGTTAGTCGTATGAAAACCCGTTACTTGGAGCTGCGAGTCATGTAACCGAGACCATCCATTAGCTTACAGGTCCACAACCCCCGTAAAAAAATATATTACATCATAAGAAGTGTTTTTTTTTTTCTGAGTTCGCAAAATTTTTTTTTTTTCGTTTGAACAAACATAGTACAGCCTCTGGAGCCCTACACAATAACCCGCACGTAGTGGAGAGAAGCTTATGACGACGTTTCAGTCCGACCTGGACCATTGACTAGTCACACTAACATACGAAGATGAGGGAGTCAGTATATATAGGAGAGGACGACAGGGACTGGACATAGAGAGGAAGAAAGAAGGAAGTAATGGAGTCATTTCTGTTGAGTGAGGAAGACTTGAACGTGTGTCTTCAAAATTAAAGTAGATAACCGACTCAGGGAAACAGTTTTGTTAACGAACGTTTCAGTTATTCTACAAGCATTTTACTAGCATAAAAGAATAAATATATTTAAGTTTTATTAGCTCGGAAGTCGTATGAGCGGCACAAATTGTTATCAGGAATCTCACATGCTTCCTAGTAGCCAGGACACAGTGAACTGAGAAAGAAAACTGAGAAAGCATGAAAAGAGGGAATGGAATACAAAATCGAGATAAGGGTGAGGGAATGACTAGAAGAAGACTGGCAAAAGGGAGAAAGAACGGGGCAGGAGGGAGAAAGAGAGAGAGAGAGAGAGAGAGAGAGAGAGAGAGAGAGAGCAAGACGCTATAAGCTCCGACGGCCGCACTAGGGATCAGCAAGAGGACACTTGACATGTTTGGCCTCATGCGTGAGAGGAAACTACATTTTGAATTTTCGTTTTCAGACTTTTTCTATACATATATGTATTTATGTATATATATAATGTCTGGTGGATTCTATTGATTTGTAAATAATAGAAAGATTTTTTATCAATCATTTATCCTTATAGAAATGCCAGCTGCTCTAAGCTACATCAATCACCAGCTAAGAGCTATATCAGCTTGGGGAAATAGATGGTAACATTTGCACCTGAGAAAACGCAAATGATGATGGTCTCTAGGCACCATGATGGTAATGCTGGTGCAGTAGTAAGGATGAATGGGAGGGTGTTGGCACCTGGAGAAGAAGTTGATATCCTTGGGGTGAAATTTGACTCCAAACTAACCATGAAGAACCATATTGTAAATCTTGCAAACATGGCAGCCAGGAAGCTTACAGCACTTCGCCATATCTTTCATCTGCTTGACAATAGCGGTTGCAAGATTCTGTACGAGGCACAAGTACGCTCACACCTTGAGTATGCTCCACTTTCTTGGATTGCCAGCCCCCCCCCCTTATCTGCGACTGCTTGACAGAGTAGAGAACAGAGCATGACGTCTCATCTCTCGCCTGGACCCATCCTGGATAGATCTGTCATTTCAGCAGAGCCTTCAACACAGGAGGCATGTGGGTGGCCTTACTGTTATGTACAAGGCCAATATTGTCGAAGTACCACACTTGGATCCACTTCGAGGACAGCGTGAAACAAGCTTTTATGCAACAAGACGGGCAGAAAGCAGCAACTTCACTCTGGCTGTACCCTTCTCCAGAACATCACTCCATCTGAGATCATATATACCCAGGATGACTCGAGTATGGAACACATTCGTACAGCATAATGATGTCAACGAGATAAAGTCAGTTGATCAAATGAAAATGCTGGCCCACTTCATCCTGTTCCCTACTTGTATGTCTCATAACAATAAAAATGCTTTCAAATGAGCTGATGTAGGTAACAGCTCTTAGCTTGCCAATAAAGTTAGGAATCCTTAACCTGTAAATAGCTTGTCAATAAAGCTAGGGATCCTTAACCTTGTCAAACCCTGTGTAAACAAAAATTGAAGCATTTATTTTGAAAAGAGAATGAGAGAGAAAGAGAGAGAGAGAGAGAGAGAGAGAGAGAGAGAGAGAGAGAGAGAGAGAGAGAGAGAGAGAGAGAGAACTTACAATAATACTTTACATTGTTCAAATTTATAAAAAAATTCTTAAATGTTGATTACGTAGATTATTATTATTATTATTATTATTATTATTATTATTAATATTATTATTATTATTACTATTATTATTGCTGTTATTATTATAATGGCTAAGAGCTAAGCCTGTAGGGGAAGGGGGTCATGCACCGCCTATTTAAGAATCAGATTTGACCAGAGGAAGAATGCAGCTGCTTCGGAGTCTTGGAAGACAAGCCCATCACCAGCCTCCTCGCCTGAATGCTTTCCTCTCTCTTTCTCCCGAGTCAGGTCCCAGTCTCGCTCTGGTCTGAGTCAGTTCCCAGTCTCTGTCTGGTCTGAGTCACAAACCAGATTTCTCGGTCCACCAAGAGGCTTTGCATATGAAATTCCCCGTCAATAATAATTTTGAGTTGGACTCAATTTCTCGCACTATTTCCCCATCCAGCGAGGATGGTCCTTGACTTGGACAAATAGTTTACCATTCGCTGGAGATGCTGTAATCACGCCCTCGTAATTGTGTAAGATTCTAAATTTAGAGTTTACTCTGCCAAGGAAGAACTTGTGTGCGTGTGTGTGTGTGTGTGTGTGTGTTTGTGTTTGTGTGTGTGTGTGTGTGTGTGTGTGTGTGTGTGTGTGTGTGTGTGTGTGTGTGTGTGTGTGTGTGTGTGTGTTTGTGTTTGTGTGTGAGTGTGTGTGTGTGTGTTTGTGTGCGTGTTTGTGTTTGTGTGTGTGTGTGTGTGTGTACTCACCTAATTCACCTAATTGTGGTTGCAGGGGTCGAGACTCAGCTCCTGGCCCCGCCTCTTCACTGATCGCTACTGGGTCCTCTCTCTCCCTGCTTCCTGAGCTTTGTCATACCTCTTCTTAAAACTATGTATGGTTCCTGCCTCCACTACTTCACTTGCTAGGCTATTCCACTTGCTGACAACTCTATGACTGAAGAAATACTTCCTAACGTCCCTGTGACTCGTCTGAGTCTTCAGCTTCCAGTTGTGACCCCTTGTCCCTGTGTCCCCTCTCTGGAACATCCTATCTCTGTCCACCTTGTCTATTCCCCGCAGTATCTTGTATGTCGTTATCATGTCTCCCCTGACCCTTCTGTCCTCCAGTGTCGTCAGTCCGATTTCCCTCAACCTTTCCTCGTACGACATTCCATTGAGCTCTGGGACTAGCCTTGTTGCAAACCTTTGTACTTTCTCTAACTTCTTGACGTGCTTGACCAGGTGTGGGTTCCAGACTGGTGCTGCATACTCCAGTATGGGCCTAACATACACAGTGTACAGTGTTTTGAACGATTCCTTATTAAGGTATCGGAACGCTATTCTCAGGTTTGCCAGGCGCCCGTATGCTGCAGCAGTTATTTGGTTGATGTGTGCCTCCGGTGATGTGCTCGGTGTTATGGTCACCCCAAGGTCTTTCTCCCTGAGTGAGGTCTGTAGTCTTTGTCCACCTAGCCTATACTCTGTCTGCGGTCTTCTTTGCCCCTCCCCAATCTTCATGACTTTGCATTTGGCTGGATTGAATTCGAGAAGCCAGTTACTGGACCACATGTCCAGCCTGTCCAGGTCTCTTTGCAGTCCTGCCTCATCCTCGTCCGATTTAATTCTTCTCATCAACTTCACGTCATCTGCGAACAGGGACACTTCAGAGTCCATTCCTTCCATCATGTCGTTCACATATATCAAAAATAGCACTGGTCCTAGAACTGACCCCTGTGGGACCCCGCTCGTAACAGGCGCCCACTGTGATACCTCTTCACGCACCATGACTCGTTGCTGCCTCCCTGTCAGGTATTCCCTTATCCATTGCAGTGCCCTCCCTTTTACATGCGCCTGATCCTCCAGCTTCTGCACTAATCTCTTGTGGGGAACTGTGTCAAAGGCCTTCCTGCAGTCTAGGAAAGCGCAATCTACCCACCCCTCTCTCTCGTGTCTTACTTCTGTTACATTGTCATAAAACTCCAGGAGGTTTGTGATACAGGATTTGCCTTCCATGAACCCATGCTGATTTTCATTTATAATCTTGTTCCTTTCCAGGTGTTCGACCACTCTCCTCCTGATAATCTTCTCCATGACTTTGCACACAATACATGTCAGAGAAACAGGTCTGTAGTTTAGTGCCTCGTTTCTGTTTCCTTTCTTAAATATGGGGACTACATTAGCTGTCTTCCATTTCTCAGATAGTTGCCCATTTTCAAGGGATGTGTTGAAGATTATGGTTAGAGGCACGCCCAGCATCTCTGCTCCTTCTCTAAGGACCTATGGGGAGATGTTGTCCGGTCCCATCGCCTTTGAGGTGTCAAGGTCACTTAAGAGCTTCTTCACCTCCTCCTCGGTTGTTCGTATGTCATCCAACACTTGTTGGTATATTCCCTCTTGATGTTCCCTTCTGTGCTGTCTTCCCACAGCCCTTCCTGTCTCTACTGTAAAAACTTCCTTAAATCTCGTGTTTAGCTCCTCACATACCTCCTGATCATTTCTTGTGAGTTCTCCACCTTCTGTCCTTAATCTGATCACCTGGTCTTTGACTGTTGTCTTCCTCCTGATGTGGCTATACAACAGTTTTGGGTCAGTCTTGATTCTCGATGCTATGTCATTTTCATACTGTCGCTGGGCCTCCCTCCTTACCTGTGCATACTCATTCTTGGCTCTGCGACTGATCTCCCTATTTTCGTGTGTTCTCTGCCTTCTGTACTTTTTCCATTCTCTATTGCACTTTGTTTTTGCCTCCTAACACCGTCGGGTAAACCAGGGGCTCGTTCTGGTCTTCCCGTTGTTACTGTTGCCCTTGGGAATAAACTTTTCCACTGCCTCCTTGCATTTTGTTGTTACATATTCCATCATTTCATTTACTGGCTTTCCTGCCAGTTCTCTCTCCCACTGGACCTCCCGCAGGAAGTTCTTCAACCCTATGTAGTCCCCTCTTTTATAGTCAGGCTTTTCCCATTCAACTCCTGTTATTCTCTCCACTTGCAGCTGTACTATGTATTCAAAGCACAGAACCACGTGGTCGCTAGCTCCTAGGGGACTCTCATACTTGATGTCCTCAATGTCTGAGCTGCCCAGGGTGAACACAAGGTCTAATCTTGCTGGTTCATCCTCCCCTCTCACTCTGGTAGTGCCCTTAACATGTTGGTGCATGAGGTTTTCCAGCACCACGTCCAGCATCCTGGCTCTCCATGTTTCGGGACCCCCATGTGGCTCCAGGTTTTCCCAGTCGATCTCCCTGTGGTTGAAATCCCCCATAACCAGCAACTTTGCTCTGCGGGAATGAGCTCTTCTTGCCACCTCAGCAAGTGTGTCCGCCATTGCTCTGTTGCTCTCTTCATATTCCTCTCTTGGCCTCCTGCAGTTCTGTGGTGGATTATACATCACTGCAATGACCACTTTGTGTTCCCCAGACTGAAGTGTACCTGCTATGTAGTCTCTTTCTCCCGTCTCATCTATGCCTTCCATTTTCTCGAATTTCCATCTGTTTTTTACGAGCAGAGCAACCCCATCTCCCCCCCTGCCCCTTCTATCTTTCCTCATGATCTGGTATCCTGGTGGGAAGATTGCATCTGTTATTGTCTCCGTGAGTTTTGTTTCTGTAACTGCTATGATGTATGGGGACTTCTCATTGATTCTTTCTTGCCATTCCTCATGTTTATTCGTTAATCCATCTGCATTTGTGTACCAAACCTTCAACTTCTGTTCTAATACTGTAACTGTGGTGCGGGGGGTGGAAACAGAGGGATCGGTGTGTGATGGTTGGTTTGGATTGTTCAGTTGCCTTGGGGGTGTCGTG
This sequence comes from Cherax quadricarinatus, assembly GCF_038502225.1. Taxonomy (NCBI): domain Eukaryota; kingdom Metazoa; phylum Arthropoda; class Malacostraca; order Decapoda; family Parastacidae; genus Cherax; species Cherax quadricarinatus. The sequence goes on from NC_091313.1 coordinate 23,571,917, forward strand.
GCTGGAGTCCTTCTGCAGGTGTTTCTGGGGGTGTGCTTGTCCTTCCATTTGATCCTGCGTTATTCTGCTCTCCTTTTTCATTTCCTCCCATTTCTCCTTTCGTTTTTGAACTCTCTCTTTCATCGTCTTCCTTTCGTCCTGTGTTCTGTCTCGATCGAGGTACACACTCCGGAACTCCTGCTTGCCTCTCAGCCGTGCTTTCTCCTGCAGGATCATGGTTCGGGTTGATTCTGCCTTGAAAATTACTTTGAGAGGCCGATTCCTTTTCTTTGTGAACCACCCAATTCTCCGAAAATTTGCCACCTGGGTCATGTCCCCCTCGCCTATCACCTTCATGATATCTTCAATCGCTTTTTTCTCCTCCTGCTTTCTTTCATCATAAGTTTCCCCTTTTAGCTTTAGTTTGTGTGTGTGTGTGTATGTGTGTGCGTGTGTGTGTGTGTGTGTGTGTGTGTGTGTGTGTGTGTGTGTGTGTGTGTGTGTGTGTGTGTGTGTGTGTGTGTGTGTGTGTGTATGTGTTAGTTACCAGTGTGTGTGTGTTTGTGTGTGTGTGTTTGTTAGTTACCAGTGTGTGAGTGTGTGTTTGTGTGTGTGTGTGTGTGTGTGTGTGTGTGTGTGTGTGTGTGTGTGTGTGTGTGTGTGTGTGTGTGTGTGTGTGTGTGTGTTAGTTACCAGTGTGTGAGTGTGTGTGTGTGTATGTGTGTGTGCGCGCGCTGTGCATCTTAAGTAAGCCTCTATACAAGCAACAACCTCAACAGCAGCAGCATCAATAATGATAATAATAACAATTATAGCAGCAACACTCAGGCAATAACAGCAATACCAATCCAACAAATTCAAGAACAACACCAACAATGCTTCAACAACAACACTACTACTGCAACAAAAACAATACTGTAACAACGACAACAAAATCAGACATGCGTGTGGGTTGCTTCAGTGCCAGTCATAGAAGGAAACCATGAACTGTAGACTCTCAAGCTGATGGAAATTCGTGGAAGTAATTTTTTCCCTCTCGGAACCCCGAGAAAGTTGGGAGGCGGAGCCCAGGTGACCTCTGAGAGCCACAGACCGTGATTTATAATGTTTGGGAGACACATCCTGAGGTTTATTATGATGTGGGTCCCAGCCTGTGGTTCACTATAGTGGAAGATACCGACTGTAACTTACAGCGTCGTCAGCTACAAGCTCCTGATTTACGTTGCTTGTAAATGCTGCTTGTGATTTTGCAGTTTTATAGCTACGAGGTACTAATTTAATATGCTTATTGCTCGCAAAAATTATATTGCATTTTTTGTTTTATTTTTGTCTGCCATTGGTAGATCTTATAATTTACAATAATTATGGAGAGAGTGGAGAGAGAGAGAGAGAGAGAGAGAGAGAGAGAGAGAGAGAGAGAGAGAGAGAGAGAGAGAGAGAGATGGGGTAAAGGAAGATGTGGGAACAGAGAGAGAGAGGGAAGAAGATAAAAATATTGAAGGTATGAGAGGGGAAGTAAAGGGGCGTCTTGTGTACAGTAATAGTACTTCATTTTCTTTATTCATTTATAAATTATTTTATTGATTTAACATTTTGTTGATTCAACATTTAACCCACTAATTAGTAACTGTTATGTACAATTGTGCATCATTTGGTTTATATTTGTATAGCGTTGAAATAGAAATATTAATGTTAGTTTTGTGCTATGTTGCAGGTGACCTGTTATTGCCTCTCTGTTGAGCAATGACCAGATCCTCTGTTGTAATAATCCCTATTATTTTCTCTATATTTACAATTTTTACAATCATGAATGCATGATACCTGGAGGTTACCTGGAGGTTATTCCGGGGGTCAACGCCCCCGCGGCCCGGTCCATGACCAGACCTCCCGATGGATCAGGGCCTGATCAACTAGGCTGTTACTGCTGGGCGCACGCAGTCCAACGTACGAGCCACAGCCCGGCTGATCCGGCACTGACTTTAGGTATCTGTCCAGCTCTCTCTTGAAGGCAGCCAGGGGTTTATTGGCAATTCCCCTAATGCTTGATGGGAGGCTGTTGAACAGTCTTGGGCCCCGGACACTTATGGTGTGTTCCCTTAGTGTACCAATGGCGCCCCTACTTTTTATTGGGGGCATTTTGCATCGCCTGCTCAGTCTTTTACTTTCGTAGGGAGTGATTTCTGTGTGCAGATTTGGGACCATTCCTTCCAAGATTTTCCAAGTGTAGATTATGATATATCTCTCCCTCCTGCGTTCCAACGAGTACAAGTCAAGTGCTTCCAAGCGTTCCCAGTAGTTAAGGTGCTTGACAGAACTTATACGTGCAGTAAAGGATCTCTGTACACTCTCTAGATCTGCGATTTCACCTGCTTTGAATGGAGATGTTAATGTACAGCAGTATTCCAACCTAGAGAGAACAAGTGATTTGAAAAGGATCATCATGGGCTTGGCATCTCTCGTTTTGAAAGTTCTCATTATCCATCCTATCATTTTCTTTGCACGTGCGATCGTGGCACTGTTGTGATCCTTGAAAGTTAGATCCTCAGACATTACTACTCCCAGGTCCCTTACATTATTTTTCCGCTCTATTGTATGGCCGGAGTCAGTAGTATACTCTGTTCTAGTTATTATCTCGTCCAGTTTTCCATAACGGAGTAGCTGGAATTTGTCCTCATTGAACATCATATTGTTTACCGTTGCCCACTGGAAAACTTTGTTTATATCTTCTTGGAGGTTAACCGCGTCCTCAGCAGATGACAGCCTCATGCAGATCTTAGTATCATCCGCAAAGGATGATACGGTGCTGTGGTGTATATCTCTGTTTATGTCTGATATGAGGATAAGTCTGATATTACTATTAACACGGAGTGAGCCAGTGAGGAAGATTCTGGCTCTGCCTTACTGCATCTACTACATAACAACCATGGATAGGACTTTACCCTTTGCTGCCATCCCCATAACTCACTCTCTCTCTGACGTCAGTTAACGGTTTTGTTGCCCATCTTAGAATTTCTGAGCATTGTCTTTTGTATTTAAGGTGGTAGTCTGATGGTCTGTTGCACCCAGTCGTAAATCAGTCAGCAGGGAGAAATTATCAGGGCAAAGCGAGAACAAAGCAAACAAGCTAGAGTGGATATCTGTACCCGTGTACAATGTAATGCAAGAGAGAGCAATACAGATTGGAAATGTTGCAAATGAGAGTCACTCAAGCGCCACTGGACACGACCAGAGGTAAGTGTAAGTCTGCCTCAGCAAGGTGCGATGATGACGTCACCTTTGCTGATTTCGCTGATCAGCCAGACAGTGGGGCCTCAACCTGTGTATGTTCTGAATTGCTAGTTCACTGGTAGAGAGGGTTTGCCCAAGTGGGCATGACGCAGGTAAAATAAAATGTAACATACTCGGAGCACGCCAGTCTATTTCCATTTTTGGATACTTCTGGAAGCCTTGGCTGTCCATGCACTTTTCTGTGTGTGTGTGTGTGTGTGTGTGTGTGTGTGTGTGTGTGTGTGTGTGTGTGTGTGTGTGTGTGTGTGTGTGTGTGTGGTCTTAGTCATAGGTTGTCATGTCCATTGCTGAACTTAGGTATTCTCTTGGCTTAGGCCAGTTTTGAGTACAGCTTCTGGGAGCAAGGGTAGCAAGTCTGTTTTCCAGAATATCTATAACTTATCACACAAACACTTTCTCTCTAACTGATTTTGTCTTGTGTGAGCATTGCAGAATTAGTAGTAAGCAGACATAGTACATTAGTTGCTCAATTTGGGGGGAACTCGGATTTTGTTTCTGCCTTGTCATTGTTTACACACTGTATTGTGTTGACCTGTTAACCTACCCTTTGACTAGAAGGTATCTGTACATTCACGTACTATGTGGTCTTTGGAAAGGTGCTAGTCAGTTGCACACTTTGATACTTGTACGAGTCTTAAGAGATTCGATGTGACGTATCACTTACATGATTTGTCCAGCTTGAGACTTAAAATAATTATAATTTAGGGGTTGATTAACTTCTGGCATCCGCGTTCATTAACTTGTAAACAGGTAGTTCTTCAATTATGTCTTCCCTGTGGCTTTAATCTTTCATATCTTCATTGAATAAAAGTCAAACATAGTACACTTCGTGAGACACCAAATCCCAAGACTGGTGTATACAAGTCATATTTTTCAGTTTATAAATAAGTACAGTGCCTGCACTCTGAAGGAGGGGTGTTAATGTTGCAGTTTAAAAACTGTAGTGTAAAGCACCCTTCTGGCAAGACAGTGATGGAGTGAATGATGGTGAAAGTTTTTCTTTTTCGGGCCACCCTGCCTTGGTGGGAATCGGCCAGTGTGATAATAATAAAAAATAAAAAAATAAGATTATTTTACCTATAATAGACCCTACTTCGAAAGCATTTCTTACAGTTACTCAAATTCCCATAAATTCCCATAAATTCTGACGAGTTACTAAAGTGAAAATTAAGAAACTCAAAAGATATTTTCCGGTCTCAAAATTTCCAGCACTTACTTCGTTCAGAACGATGCAGTGATTTAATTCATATCCAGCTCATCTGATTTGAATAACTTGATATTAATTGATTAAGGCAGAGTGGAAGGATTTAATGCGTACGTGTTCGTCAGTGCCACAGACCAGGGAAAGTGAGAGGTGCCACAGACCAGGGAAAATGGAGAAAGGTATGTCTTTGTAATTGACTTTTGTTATTGGCACAAATGGGTATCCAGATGGAGGTATTATGTGCTAGAAGCACATATTCCAAATCCACACACTGCCATATCAACATACTGGAGTGAGAGATATGGGAGAAAGTGTACAATAAACCCAGTGAGGAGCAGGGGTGCGGTGGGGACAATAAGGGAACACTGTATCAACATCCGGGGTCCCAGACTATTCAACATCTTACCAGAAGATATCAGAAACACGACTGGAACAAGTGTAGGCTTCAAGAGGAAACTGGACAAGTATCTTCACCAGGTGCCGGATAAATCTGGCTGTGATGGATATGTGGAGCAGCGGGCCTCTAGCAGCAACAGCCTGGTTGACCAGGCAAGCACCAGACGAGCCTGGCTCATGGCCGGGCTCCGAGAGTAGTTAAACTCTCGAAACTCTTCAAAGGTATATCATAGCTAGGAACCGGGACACCACCAGCATAACTAGGAACCGGGACACCACCAGCGTAACTAGGCGCCGGGACACCACCAGCATAACTAGGAACCGGGACACCACCAGCGTAACTAGGAACCGCGACACCACCAGCGTAACTAGGCGCCGGGACACCACCAGCATGACTAGGAACCGGGACACCACCAGCGTAACTAGGAACCGGAACAACACCAGCGTAACTAGGCGCCGGGACACCACCAGCATAGCTAGGAACCGGGACACCACCAGCATAACTAGTAACCGGGACACCACCAGCATAACTAGGAACCGGGACACCACCAGCATAACTAGGAACCGGAACACCACCAGCGTAACTAGGAACCGGGACACCACCAGCGTAACTAGGAACCGGGACACCACCAGCGTAACTAGGCGCCGGGACACCACCAGCGTAACTAGGCTCTTGTTGCTACAAACAGATAAGGGCGAGTGGCTAAAGCTTTACACACAGTGAAACGTTGCCTTGACAAAAAGCTTCCTCCGCAATGTCTTTTTCTCACTATTTTATGCAGTAAGACATTTATATCCCATGAAGACGTAAAAACATGCACACACAAATCCACTAAAAAAATGCTGCAACGTGTTGCATATTATCAATACTTCGCTTGGAAGCTGCAGCTGAGCGATAATTATTCAAAAGCTAAAACTTTCATGTATACGAGCACAGGAAAGTACGAAAGTAGTTAGATAACTACGAAAACAGTGATAAAATTACGAAAAACAGTGAGAAAGTTACGAAAACAGTGAGAAACTTATGAAAAATAGTGAGAAAGTTAAGAAAACAGGTAGAAACTTACGAAAATGGTGAGAAATTTAGGTAAACAGTGAGAAACTTAAGAAAAACAGTGAGAAAGTTACGAAAACAGTGAGAAACTTATGAAAAATAGTGAGAAAGTTAAGAAAACAGGTAGAAACTTACGAAAATGGTGAGAAATTTAGGTAAACAGTACGAAAAACAGTGAGAAAGTTACGAAAACAGTGAGAAACTTATGAAAAATAGTGAGAAAGTTAAGAAAACAGGTAGAAACTTACGAAAATGGTGAGAAATTTATGTAAACAGTGAGAAACTTACGAAAAACAGTGAGAAAGTTAAGAAAACAGGTAGAAAATTACGAAAATAGTGAGAAACTTAGGCGAACAGTGAGAAACTTACGCAGCATTAAGAGAAAGTTAGATGAGAAAAATAATAATTCCTGGTGAAAGGCTAATCTTAAACTTCAGTGGAGTGTTGGTCTTCTCCCTCATTATGAAAGTTAAAAGTTTGGTCAATTTTTACACCCCCGAGAAAAAGTTTGATCCACGAGAAATAATGGTAATCCTATAATTGAATTATGCTTCCCCGAGCCACTACTCTAAGGTCTGTCAATAATCAAGGATTATTTTACAATCGTTGCTAAACGAGTAATCGTTGCACAATGATTAAAGTGATTTTTTTACCATCAGTCATAACTCAACGACCAATCACTCCTCTCTCAGTCACGACCCTGAAGGAACAATTTATAATATTTAGTAATGATATTTTCAGACGTATGAAATATGTTTCCCTCTGGAAACATATATGTATCCATATGTATATATATATATATATATATATATATATATATATATATATATATATATATATATATATATATATATATATATATATATATATATATATATATATATCATTGAAGAAGAGTGATGAAAAAAAAGATTTTCATGTTTAATAAATAGAATATACATATAAGTTCTAACATAAAGCGTTAAACACATGTGGGCTATTATATTCTACCTGAGTCAATACTCCTCTTCAGTCTATCTACACAGATCAATTTCACCTGTATTTCGTTTTTCTGTCATTGTAGTTCCTCACATTTCATTGTCCCATCAATCGTACCTTAATCTGTATTGCCTTTTATCAGTGATTGCACAGGTAGCGACGTTAACTCAGGATGGGTTGTAATAAACGACTGTCACTTAATAAACAAAAGAATGAACGGGAACTCGAACCGTGGTTCTTGTAGGTAGGTACATATTAAAAATAAGAGAAAGGAAGGAAGGAACGAAAATAAAGAAGAAATAATCAATTTCATCGAATATAAAGAATAAGAGAGTAAAAGAAATAAGACTCCAGGTAAATAAATAAGGAACAAATCTAATAAGAAGCAAGAACCCGAACTATGGAGGATTGGGAAGATAATGAAGTTAGGAGGGAAAGAGGAGGAAGGAAGGGATGGGAGGGGGTTAGGAAGAGTGATGTGGGTAGGAAGAGGAATGGAGAAAGGAAGACGGAGATCAAGAAGGAAGGAGGGAGGAAGGGAGGAGGGTAGTAGAAGGAAGGTAGAAAGGGAGACTTGAGGAAGAAGGAGAAATGGGGAAAAATGCAGGAAGGAAAGAATGGAGAGGACGAAAAGATGATGAGAAAGGAATGAGGTAAGGTGAGAGAAATGTGAAAGACAAACAGACAAACAGACAAACAAGATAAGCAAAAACAAACAATTTGTTGAATTTAATAATTTCTAATTTGGGTTCTCAGGTCTGACCAGAATTAATCAAGCGACAGCATCAATTAGCTGAGACGGTTAATTGGTCTTTCCATTCTCTGGGAAGACTTTATGATGATGTCCTCAGCACACACAAGGCCTGGGTGTGAGTAGAACCCGCCTAGCACTGGCAAGTCCATAGGCCTACACCAGCGGTCCTTAGTTCTTCCTGTACCGGTTCTTAGGTCTTAAATGTGTATGTTGAAAGCGTATACATATGGATTTTATTAATTTATAGAGGATAAATACTCAAGTATGTCATATAGTTTTTATTGTTGATAGTAATTAATAATTATAGAAATATTAATAAAATAATAATAATAATAATAATAATAATAAAAACAACAACAACAACAACAACAACATCAATACTACTACTATTACTACTACTACTACTACTACTACTAATAATGTAATAATAATAATAATAATAATATTATTATTATTATTATTATTATTATTATTATTATTATTATAAGTAGTAGTAATAGTTTTAGTTACATTATAATAATTTTTTAATAGCCATCATTATCATCATCAAACCGGGTGAAGTCCTGCAGTCTGCGATTGAAATAAATATGGAAATACACACCAGTAAATACATACGTAGTAAAGACGAGTCAATGTACTGAAAGAAACTCAGAAGCAGACAAAAACACAGAGTCAATAAGATACTTGATCTTTTGATTTCCGTCGAGGAACGAAATGCACAATCTCACCCCACTTTTGTTGTCTTGAATTGAGTTTCCGCCTACATGTGGGGTTTTCCTCAAACTTTATACACAATAAATTTCCTCAGAGAATGTATCATCTTTTGAGGATTTGGCTTATATTTTTAAGATACTATCTTGCCTTTCCGGAAGCCTGGGCTCATTTTATGTATATTATTCAGTATATTCTCTAGGAATAATATACGTATATATATACATATATATATATATATATATATATATATATATATATATATATATATATATATATATATATATATATATATATATATATATATGTATATATATATATATATATATATATATATATATATATATATATATATATATATATATATATATATATATATATATATATATAAATGCGGATGAGCATGGAGGCTTCAGAGTGGGTAGGGGATGTGTAGATCAAGTGTTTACATTGAAGCATATATGTGAACAGTATTTAGATAAAGGTAGGGAAGTTTTTATTGCATTTATGGATTTAGAAAAGGCATATGATAGAGTGGATAGAGGAGCAATGTGGCAGATGTTGCAAGTTTATGGAATAGGTGGTAAGTTACTAAATGCTGTAAAGAGTTTTTATGAGGATAGTGAGGCTCAGGTTAGGGTGTGTAGAAGAGAGGGAGAATACTTCCCGGTAAAAGTAGGCCTTAGACAGGGATGTGTAATGTCACCATGGTTGTTTTATATTTTTATAGATGGGGTTGTAAAAGAAGTAAATGCTAGGGTGTTCGGGAGAGGGGTGGGATTAAATTATGGGGAATCAAATTCAAAATGAGAATTGACACAGTTACTTTTTGCTGATAATACTGTGCTTATGGGAGATTCTAAAGAAAAATTGCAAATGTTAGTGGTTGAGTTTGGGAATGTGTGTAAAGGTAGAAAGTTGAAAGTGAACATAGAAAAGAGTAAGGTGATGAGGGTATCAAATGATTTAGATAAAGAAAATTTGGATATCAAATTGGGGAGGAGGAGTATGGAAGAAGTGAATGTTTTCAGATACTTGGGAGTTGACGTGTCGGCGGATGGATTTATGAAGGATGAGGTTAATCATAGAATTGATGAGGGAAAAAAGGTGAGTGGTGCGTTGAGGTATATGTGGAGTCAAAAAACGTTATCTATGGAGGCAAAGAAGGGAATGTATGAAAGTATAGTAGTACCAACACTCTTATATGGATGTGAAGCTTGGGTGGTAAATGCAGCAGCGAGGAGACGGTTGGAGGCAGTGGAGATGTCCTGTCTAAGGGCAGTGTGTGGTGTAAATATTATGCAGAAAATTCGGAGTGTGGAAATTAGGAGAAGGTGTGGAGCTAATAAAAGTATTAGTCAGAGGGCAGAAGAGGGGTTGTTGAGGTGGTTTGGTCATTTAGAGAGAATGGATCAAAGTAGAATGACATGGAAAGCATGTAAATCTATAGGGGAAGGAAGGCAGGGGAGGGGTCGTCCTCGAAAGGGTTGGAGAGAGGGGGTAAAGGAGGTTTTGTGGGCGAGGGGCTTGGACTTCCAGCAAGCGTGCGTGAGCGTGTTAGATAGGAGTGAATGGAGACGAATGGTGCTTGGGACCTGACGATCTGTTGGAGTGTGAGCAGGGTAATATTTAGTGAAGGGATTCAGGGAAACCGGTTATTTTCATATAGTCGAACTTGAGTCCTGGAAATGGGAAGTACAATGCCTGCACTTTAAAGGAGGGGTTTGGGATATTGGCAGTTTGGAGGGATATGTTGTGTATCTTTATACGTATATGCTTCTAAACTGTTGTATTCTGAGCACTTCTGCGAAAACAGTGATAATGTGTGAGTGTGGTGAAAGTGTTGAAAGATGATGAAAGTATATATATATATATATATATATATATATATATATATATATATATATATATATATATATATATATATATATATATATATATATATTCTAGCATTAGTATAACTGTTTTCCAAGCTGTCGTAAGTGTGGCTAACTCCTCAGCATATTCTTAGGACCCTCAGGCATGTATTTAACTAACGATGCAAATTAGCAGTTTTTCTCACACCAGCAGAGGATTAGTGTGCAAAGCAGCTAAGTGTCTCACACGAATTAAATTCTCAAATTCTTTCCAAGAACTACGCTCTTTAAAACGTCCAGGACAAACCCAGCATGTTAATTGCTCACTCTCGATCTCGCCTGTGATAATTATAATTCAGAACGGTATTTACACTACTTTACATTTATCAACTTTATCACCATTAAACGAAAGACACACGTTGCAGAACAATCTTTGATTGGGACGAAGTTTCGTTCCGCTGTTGTGCTTAATAAATATCTGTACAGAGCTAAACATTGCCCAATAAATGCATGCTCAGCATCTTTGTCTTTACTGCTGTCTGTAGTACAGCATCTGGATACAATTTTTCAAGTATTTTGTTAGTGTCCAGTCGTAAGATACTTTAATGTAGCAAAAGGTAATCTGGTAATGTTTTCAGCGGTTATAGAACAATAAACACTATGCATATGAGCTCTTAAATAGTGTCACCCTCGTATTATGCTCATTCATGATGTTTATATATTCATTATTAAAGTTTCTTCCAGCTAAGTCTTAACTACTGTGTCAGGAGCACAGTACAAGAACGATTTAATTACTGAAACTTTAATGCCTTTAGAGGAATTAATTTTTAAGCACTGCCAGAATATCCATTTAATAACAGTCTTCCCTGAATAACACAATAAAATGTTTATTTTCTTACGACGTTCACGAGGTTTCATGTCTTTACTAAAAAAAATATAAGGCAACTTATTTACATTAGAACATAAGACAGGAGGAACACTGCAGAAGGCCTGTTGGCCCACTGCCTACCCTATTGCTAGGGTAGAACTAAAGTGGGTTGGGCAAATATTCTATTAGTGGGTTGGACTTGTGAAGGACTTGCCCAGTATGGGCCAACAGGCCTACTGCAGTGTTCCTCTTTTCTTATGTTCTTATGTTGCCTTACATGAGACAGTCCCACGACCATCACAAGTCTTACACCACCTCTGACAGTTTACTTCACAGGATTTAGTTTAGGGAAAATATGTAGCCTCTCCCTCCGCTTCAAGATACTTGACATCTTCATTAAGAAATTGTTCTCTGCAGCAGAGAGAGGTTTAGTCAGATCAGAATGTGAAGAGCACTGTTTCCGATTAATCTCAATCTTTCTTTTCTCCCTTCCTCCTTCCCTCTCTCTCTCTCCTCCTTTCCCATTTAGTTCTCTCATTTTCTCTACTTATCTTATTTTCAGTGTGACAAACTGTGCATACGAATGTATACATTTGTAGACATGTGTTCAGAAAGTGTATACAAATATATGAACATCTAAACGTATAATGTGGAAGGTATTCCATGTTGTTGTTATTATTATTATTATTATTATTGTTGTTGTTGTTATAGTAGTAGTAGTAGTAGTAGTAGTAGTAGTAGTAGTAGTAGTAGTAGTAGTAGTAGTAGTAGTAGTAGTAGTAGTAGCATCATTTATAACTTTCATAAACTTTTGTTGTCCCCCAAAAAGCAGAATGAAGATATCCAAGGAATGTTGGGATTTACAATATAGTATAACGTCACTAGAGCGTTATGATAGGACGGCTCCGGGATATTTGGCCGAAGGAAACTTAGCTGACAGATATTTCACCGAAGGACGTTTGACCGAATGGACATTTCACCGAGTAGACACATGGACGAACTGCATTCATCACCTAGCCTAACCTAATTATCCGTTCGGCCAAAAGGCTGTCGATGCAATGACTGTTCGGGCAATTTTCCTTCTGTCAGATGTTTGTTGGCCAAGTGTCCGTCGGTCATCTGTCCGGCCATGTGTAGGACTGAGTCTGAGGTCAGATGGATTCAAAAATGACAAGAAATCTCAGTGAGAAAAATATTATCACCTCTTTTTTATTCCAGCTGCCACACTAGATGGCTCTCAAGGTATTTACATAATGGTTTGATAAAATCTTTGCCCGGTGGCTATTTCTCTCTTCTCTTCTCTCTTTTTTTATTTCTTTCTTTACACAGAGTTTGACAAGGTTAAGGATCCCTAGCTTTATTGACAAGCTATTTACAGGTTAAGGATTCCTAAATTTATTGGCAAGCTAAGAGCTGTTACCTACATCAGCTCATTTGAAAGCATTTTTATTGTTATGAGACATACAAGTAGGGAACAGGATGAAATTGGAGCCATCTGTGGGCCAGCATTTTCATTTGATCAACTGACTTTATCTCGTTGACATCATAATGCTGTACGAATGTGTTCCAGACATGAGTCATCCTGGGTATATATGATCTCAGATGGAGTGATGTTCTGGAGAAGGGTACAGCCAGAGTGAAGTTGCTGCTTTCTGCCCGTCTTGTGGTATAAATTGTTTCACGCTGTCCTCGAAGTGGATCCAAGTGTGGTACTTTGACAATATTGGGCTTGTACATAACAGTAAGGCCACCCACATCCTTCTTGTGTTGAAGGCTCTGCTGAAATGACAGATCTATCCAGGATGGGTCCAGGCTCTCTCTCTCTCTCTCTCTCTCTCTCTCTCTCTCTCTCTCTCTCTCTGTCTAACCAGCCATTTTTACTTGAAAAGAAATATAATCTACTTCTCCCTCTCGATACACACATGCACACACCCTCGCACACACACCAATACACGCACACACACGCACACACACACACACACACACACACACACACACACACACACACACACACACACACACACACACACACACACACACACAATTGGAAGTTGAAGACTCAGATGAGTCAAAGGGATGTTAGGAAGTATTTCTTCAGTCATAGAGTTGTCAGGAAGTGGAACAGCCTAGAAAGCGACGTAGTGGAGGCAGGAACCATACATAGTTTTAAGAGGTTTGCTAAAGCTCATGGAACAGGGAGAGAGAAGACCCAGTAGCAATCAGTGAAGAGGCGGGGTCAGGAGCTATGACTCGACTCCAGCAACCGCAAATAGGTCATAAATTAGACACATGTGCAACTCTTGGGTATCTTTATTGAGGAAACATTTCGTCACACAGTGGACAAATGTAACACCACCTACGACTGCTGCACCTCTCCTGCCTACGGTATATAAGCCACTTCTCCGCTCATATGCTGCATTCTATTCAAGATTGATGGACTGACCACATCGACTCAAGGTTGAGGGACTGATTACCTCGTTCTCTTCCTGCTCTTCACGATTCTCCTTTGTATGGACTGATGAAGCCACTGTGTGGCGAAACGTTTCCTCAATAAAGATACCCAAGAGTTGCACATGTGTCTAATTTATCAACGTGTCGGTTCTCTGAACCATTCATCTACACAAATAGGTGAGTACACACACACACACACACACACACAGCAACAAGGGGTCACAAGTGAAGATTGAAAACTCAGTGGAGCCACAGGGATGTTAGGAAGTATTTCTTCAGTCACAGAGTTGTAAGAAAGTGGAACAATCTGAAGAATGATGTAGTGGACGCAGGATTCATATAGAAGTTTAAGAAAAGATACGATAAAGCTCTTGGAGAATGTAAGGAGTGGACCTGGCGGATGGCGGGACAGGAGCTGTGAATCGACCCCTGCAACTACAAATAGGTGAATACACACACACACACACACACAAGCTGGGAAGTGATGTAGTGGAGGAAGAACCCATACAAAGCTTCAAGGAGAGATATGATGAAGCTCATGGAGTGGGAAGAGTGACTGAGTAGCGGCCAGTGAAGAGGCGGGGTCAAGAGCTGTGAATCGACCCCTGCAGCCACAACTAGGTAAGTACAACTAGGTGAGTACACACACACACACAGGAAGAGTGGCAAGAGAAGACACATCAACATTTCAGATATAAGAAAATCTGTCTATTCTAACACACCGATACATGGATCTTTGCGGCGGCTATTGTGCTCCCTCAGCGGCCCCCAGATACCACACACAATCTCCGCTTCCAGCTCTATTGAAGACATGGTTATTATATTTCATATATTGCAAAAAATGGGAGCAATATATTCCTGTATGGTACGGAGACCGTGGTCCGCAACACATGGTATTGTATTATGTTAATAAATGGTACACAATACCTACAACTTGGTGAATAACACACTTGCGCAACACTTGCGCAACACTTGTTGCTGAAGTGTTTGGATATGTGTCATATTCATCAACATGTGGTAATGTGTAGAGCATCGGTTGTTCCCAGAAAGTCATTCAGTTACTCAGTCACTTCCCCATGTATCCTGTAGCCAACTGCATCTGAAGAGTCAGTGAAGAATCATCGATTCCTGATACTTATTAAGCCGTTCGATAGGCAAGTATTGACTGAATCCAAATGATACACTGCCAGCATGCGTTGTTGAACTTAATCAAGAGAACTTGATAAAACTTTACACAGGGCGAAACTTTGTCAGAATAAACGCTTGTTTTGCAATATGATTTTTTCTTCATGCTTATTGATTGTTGATTTATTTAGGTTGTTATTGAGATATCTCCAGAGAAATGATCGCTATAAGAAAAACGATGAATCGTGATAAACGCTGATAAAGATAGCTAAAAGAAATAGTTATTAGATTATTTAAATCCGCACAGGTGATAAACCAATGAAAAAAAATCATTCTCAATCTCTGTGGTTTTTATCATGTATCCAGGTTTTATTTTCTGAGACATCAAAACCATCCAAACCTCTCTCTAGCCTAATAATTATTTTTATATTCAAGGGGAAGTGTTAAAATCATAGGCGTCACAGCTCCAGAGAAATGGGAGTCCATTAGTTTTTCTGCAGTAAATATGAGAGTAGCTCCAATTCAGTGAATCAAGAACCTATTATTAGCCTCAGCATACTTTTTTTTTTGGTTGCCTTTGCACTCAAGTTTGGTTTTTCCTATTGTCTGGCAATTGACCTGTTCAGGTCATCCAGTCAAGAGTGAGTTGGTTACATTGTGTATGAATCGCTTTGAGTTCTCTAGCTCGAGATAGATTAGTAGATTCGACAGGATAAGGTATTTAGCTAATGTTTGTCAGGAAACAGGACAAGTGTTTCCTGACGTGGGCCTTAGTCGTATGATGACCCGCAGCTGGAGCTTTTGGTTGTCTGACCGAGGCCTTCCACTGGCTTACCGGTCCATCCCTTTAAAAAAATATAGTTATAATTATAAACATTACTCCATATAGGGTATTTGTGGAACTATTTCTCTCCTGGAAGACTATATACTACCTCCATCTCTTCCTATCACCGTCTGGAAGATAAGCTTCAGTGATTTACCCCTCAGGCAGTCCATACATATGCAGAAGCAATCATCGTTTTAATGACATTTTGCATTTTTGATCTCCATCACGTGGATATGAAAACAGCTTCCAGGGTGGCCCATTCAGAGAAGACAATCCCACTCCATTCTGACGCTCCTGTGCTCAGACTCCAGTCTCTCTGGACGGTGATGGGGGAACTCTCACTCCTTTTTGACTTGCCTGCTCTTAGCAGGCTGTCTCGCATGATCTTTCTAGGGCAATCAAACGTCTTTACTAATTGCATGAACACTGTACTACTACTACCTGTAAATACTGTTCCTAGGACCTGTAACAGAAAACCACAAAATGTAAATAATGCTCGAGAACCTGTTGTTCCAAGACCTGTAACACAGTACCTTTCTGTATTATTCCATGGTGATGTGTGTGATCTCAGCAGGTCGTGTTTCAGGACGATGCTGGTACAACTTCACTCCACACTCCACCTGGACGAGCCTACACTCAGCAGTTCGTCTATGACCTACTCGAGACT
>NC_091313.1:23590573-23593073 GCF_038502225.1 Cherax quadricarinatus
AACAGCAGGAGACCAAGACAAGAATACTTTGAGAATAACAGAACGATGGTGGCCACACAGGCCTAGGTGGCCAGAAGGGCCCACATAAGCAGGATAAAGTTACTCGTCATTTGGGATTTCAACTACAAGGAGCCAGACTGGGAAAATCTGGAGCCACTGAAACATTTGAAACAACCTGAGGTGTGGAAGACATAAAACGTGGTTCCAATTTTTAAGAAAGGAGACAGACAGACAGCACCAAACTACAGACCTGTGTCACTGACATATATAGTATGTAAAGTTATGGAGAAGATTATCAGAAGAGTAGTGGAGCACCTAGAAAGGAATAGGCTCATAAATGACAACCAACATGGCTTCGGGGAAGGGAAGTCCTGCATCACAAACCTGTTGGAGTTCTACGATAAGGTAACAGAAGACAGGAGAGAGAGAGGGATGGGTAGACTGCATTGTCTTGGATTGTAAAAAGGCTTTCAATACAGTACCACATAAAAGAGGTTGAAAAGCTATTGGAATAGGCAGGAATAGCAGGGAGAGTACTGCAATGGATCAGGGAAGGAAACAACGTGTGTTGTACGTGACGAGGTGTCAGAGCGGGTGCATGTGTCGAGAGGGGTTCCACAAGGGTCAGTCCTTAGATCGGTGCTCTTTATAGTATACGTGAATGACATGACAGAATAGATAGATTAAGAGGGTTCCTTGTTTGCACACGATGTGAAGGTAATGAGAAGAAAACAAATGGACGAATATCATGTAAGCCTACAAGGACTTCTGGATAGGCTGCAAACCTGGTCCAACAAATGGGTCTTTGAGTTTAACCTCAGCAAGTACAAAGCCATGAAGTTCGGGGAAAGACAAAGAAGACCGCAGACGAAGTACAGACTAGAAGGTCAAAGGCTGCAAAATTCACTCAGTTAAAAGGATCTTAGGGGTGAACATAATAACAAACACATCTCCTGAGATGCACATCAACCAAATAACTGCTGCAGCATATGGGCACCTGGCAAATCAAAGAGAGGTTTTAATTAAGGGAACTCAACCTGATGACACTAGATAACAGGAGAGCTAGGGCGAACATGACAACGATACATAAAATACTGAGAGGAATTGACGAGGTGAATAAGGACAAAATGTTTCAGGGATTGGACACAGCAACAAAGGGTCACAGCTGGAAGTTGAAAACTCAGATGAGTCATAGGGATGTTAGGAAGCATTTCTTCAAACAAAGAGTTGTCAGGAAATGGAACAATCTAGTGAGTGATGCAGTGGAGGCAGGATTCATACACAGCTTTAAGAAGAGATACGATAGAGCTCATGGAGCATGGAGAGAGTGGACCTAGTAGCGACCAGCGAAGAACTGTGAATCGACATCTACAACCAAAATTAGGTGAGTACAACTAGGTAAGTAAACACACACACACACACACACACACATGCTTTGTCTCTATACTTTTACTTCCATTGTTTCATTGTTCAGTGTAGTGACAAGTCTATTGATCTGGCATAAATTACTGTGGACGACGTAATTCTGTCTCTGGTAATGCCAGCCTTAATGGATGACTCCGGTCAAATGTGTGTGAATACACTAGCCAGAAGAGCTTTAAAAAATAAACGAAAACATAAGGAAGGCAATACTGCTATTTCTGGCAAATTTATTGGCACTTTAAGCAATTCCAGCTAAGTAAGCTTCACCTGAGCTGCAGACGATTAATAACAATATATTTCTCTCTCTCTCTCTCTCTCTCTCTCTCTCTCTCTCTCTCTCTCTCTCTCTTTCTCGTTACACATTTCATTAAACTCAGAGGCCTGGCTAACAAAAGCTGATTAATAGCATGTCGTCATAGGTGGGTCTCCATTCATCACTTGCTTTAAGTACGTCCACAGCAACACAACAAAACTTGAGTCAAAGGTCTTATTATATATCCATGGTCATCTTCCTCTCAACTTTCTCCTGTATAATTTCTACAAGCTTAGAACTATTATCTTACCTCAACTCATATATATATATATATATATATATATATATACACGTATATACTTCTAAACTGTTGTATTCTGAGCACCTCTGCAAAAACAGTGATTATGTGTGAGTGAGGTGAAAGTGTTGAATTATGATGAAAGTATTTTCTTTTTGGGGATTTTCTTTCTTTTTGGGTCACCTTGCCTCGGTGGAAGACGGGCGAGTTGTTGAAAAAAAAAATATAAATGTTGTGCCTGAGAGGTAAAACTTGCGATTTTGGCTTAAATGGCAACACTCTTCTTACATAAGAACATAAGAAAGAAGGAACACTGCAACAGGCCTACTGGTCTTTGCGAGGCAGCTCCAATTTTCCCACTGGCTTAAGCCAATGCCTTGACCTAGTGAGGTCAAGGTGAGGGTGGAGCACTGCATCCGACCTAGTAGCGCAAGCTAGTCACGTCCAACTCACACCCACTTACACCCGCTCATGTATTTATCCAACCTATTTTTAAAACTACACAACGTCTTAGCGTCTATGACGGT
>NC_091313.1:23598073-23615573 GCF_038502225.1 Cherax quadricarinatus
CCAGCAGAGCAAAGTTGCTGGTTATGGGGGATTTCAACCACAGGGAGATTGACTGGGAAAACCTGGAGCCACATGGGGGTCCCGAAACATGGAGAGCCAGGATGTTGGACGTGGTGCTGGAAAACCTCATGCACCAACATGTTAAGGACACTACCAGAGTGAGAGGGGAGGATGAACCAGCAAGATTGGACCTTGTGTTCACCCTGGGCAGCTCAGACATTGAGGATATCAAGTATGAGAGTCCCCTAGGAGCTAGCGACCACGTGGTTCTGTGCTTTGAATACATAGTAGAGCTGCAAGTGGAGAGAATAACAGGAGTAGAATGGGAAAAGCCTGACTATAAAAGAGGGGACTACATAGGGTTGAAGAACTTCATGCGGGAGGTCCAGTGGGACAGAGAACTGGCAGGAAAGCCAGTAAATGAAATGATGGAATATGTAGCAACAAAATGCAAGGAGGCAGTGGAAAGGTTCATTCCCAAGGGCAACAGTAACAACGGGAAGACCAGAACAAGCCCCTGGTTTACCCGACGGTGTAAGGAGGCAAAAACAAAGTGCAATAGAGAATGGAAAAAGTACAGAAGGCAGAGAACACACGAAAATAGGGAGATCAGTCGCAGAGCCAGGAATGAGTACGCACAGGTAAGGAGGGAGGCCCAGCGACAGTATGAAAATGACATAGCATCGAGAATCAAGACTGACCCGAAACTGTTGTATAGCCACATCAGGAGGAAGACAACAGTCAAAGACCAGGTGATCAGATTAAGGACAGAAGGTGGAGAACTCACAAGAAATGATCAGGAGGTATGTGAGGAGCTGAACAGGAGATTTAAGGAAGTTTTTACAGTAGAGACAGGAAGGGCTGTGGGAAGACAGCACAGAAGGGAACATCAAGAGGGAATATACCAACAAGTGTTGGATGACATACGAACAACTGAGGAGGAGGTGAAGAAGCTCTTAAGTGACCTTGACACCTCAAAGGCGAAGG
Source organism: Cherax quadricarinatus (assembly GCF_038502225.1). Lineage (NCBI taxonomy): Eukaryota > Metazoa > Arthropoda > Malacostraca > Decapoda > Parastacidae > Cherax > Cherax quadricarinatus. The sequence continues at coordinate 23,599,061 of NC_091313.1, forward strand.
GACCGGACAACATCTCCCCATGGGTCCTTAGAGAAGGAGCAGAGATGCTGTGTGTGCCTCTAACCACAATCTTCAACACATCCCTTGAAACTGGGCAACTACCTGAGAAATGGAAGACAGCTAATGTAGTCCCCATATTTAAGAAAGGAAACAGAAACGAGGCACTAAACTACAGACCTGTGTCTCTGACATGTATTGTGTGCAAAGTCATGGAGAAGATTATCAGGAGGAGAGTGGTCGAACACCTGGAAAGGAACAAGATTATAAATGAAAACCAGCATGGGTTCATGGAAGGCAAATCTTGTATCACAAACCTCCTGGAGTTTTATGACAAGGTAACAGAAGTAAGACACGAGAGAGAGGGTTGGGTAGATTGCGTTTTCCTAGACTGCAGGAAGGCCTTTGACACAGTTCCCCACAAGAGATTAGTGCAGAAGCTGGAGGATCAGGCACACATAAAAGGAAGGGCACTGCAATGGATAAGGGAATACCTGACAGGGAGGCAGCAACGAGTCATGGTACGTGAAGAGGTATCACAGTGGGCGCCTGTTACGAGCGGGGTCCCACAGGGGTCAGTTCTAGGACCAGTGCTATTTTTGATATATGTGAACGACATGATGGAAGGAATAGACTCTGAAGTGTCCCTGTTCGCAGATGACGTGAAGTTGATGAGAAGAATTAAATCGGACGAGGATGAGGCAGGACTGCAAAGAGACCTGGAGAGGCTGGACATGTGGTCCAGTAACTGGCTCCTCGAATTCAATCCAGCCAAATGCAAAGTCATGAAGATTGGGGAGGGGCAAAGAAGACCGCAGACAGAATATAGGCTAGGTGGACAAAGACTACAGACCTCACTCAGGGAGAAAGACCTTGGGGTGACCATAACACCGAGTACATCACCGGAGGCACACATCAACCAAATAACCGCTGCAGCATACGGGCGCCTGGCAAACCTGAGAATAGCGTTCCGATACCTCAATAAGGAATCGTTCAAGACACTGTACACTGTGTATGTTAGGCCCATACTGGAGTATGCAGCACCAGTCTGGAACCCACACCTGGTCAAGCACGTCAAGAAGTTAGAGAAAGTACAAAGGTTTGCAACAAGGCTAGTCCCAGAGCTCAAGGGAATGTCGTACGAGGAAAGGTTAAGGGAAATCGGGCTGACGACACTGGAGGACAGAAGGGGCAGGGGAGACATGATAACGACATACAAGATATTGTGGGGAATAGACAAGGTGGACAGAGATAGGATGTTCCAGAGAGGGGACACAGGGACAAGGGGTCACAACTGGAAGCTGAAGACTCAGACGAGTCACAGGGACGTTAGGAAGTATTTCTTCAGTCATAGAGTTGTCAGCAAGTGGAATAGCCTAGCAAGTGAAGTAGTGGAGGCAGGAACCATACATAGTTTTAAGAAGAGGTATGACAAAGCTCAGGAAGCAGAGAGAGAGAGGATCCAGTAGCGATCAGTGAAGAGGCGGGGCCAGGAGCTGAGTCTCGACCCCTGCAACCACAATTAGGTGAGTACAATTAGGTGAGTACACACACACACACACACACACACACACACGTGGAAGGACAAGCACACCCTCCAGAAACACCTGCGGAAGGACTCCAGCCACGACATCCCCAAGGCAACTGAAAAATCCAAACCAACCATCACACACCGATCCCTCTGTTCCCACCCCCTGCACCACAGTTACAGTATTAGAAAAGAAGTTGAAGGTTTGGTACACAAATGCAGATGGATTAACGAATAAACATGAGGAATGGCAAGAAAGAATCAATGAGAAGTCCCCAGACATCATAGCAGTTACAGAAACAAAACTCACGGAGACAATAACAGATGAAATCTTCCCACCAGGATACCAGATCATGAGGAAAGATAGAAGGGGCAGAGGGGGAGGTGGGGTTGCTCTGCTCGTAAAAAACAGATGGAAATTCGAGAAAATGGAAGGCATAGATGAGACGGGAGAAAGAGACTACATAGTAGGTACACTTCAGTCTGGGGAACACAAGGTGGTCATTGCAATGATGTATAATCCACCATAGAACTGCAGGAGGCCAAGAGAGGAATATGAAGAGAGCAACAGAGCAATGGTGGACACACTTGCTGAGGTGGCAAGAAGAGCTCACTCCAGCAGACCAAAGTTGCTGGTAATGGGGGATTTCAACTACAGGGAGATTGACTGGGAAAACCTGGAGCAACATGGGGGTCCCGAAACATGGAGAGCCAAGATGTTGGACGTGGTGCTGGAAAACCTCATGCACCAATATGTTTATTAAGGACACTACCAGAGTGAGAGGGGAGGATGAACCAGCAAGATTGGACCTTGTGTTCACCCTGGGCAGTTCAGACATTGAGGACATCACGTATGAGAGTCCCCTAGGAGCTAGCGACCACGTGGTTCTGTGCTTTGAATATATAGTAGAGCTGCAAGTGGAGAGAGTAACAGGAGTTGAATGGGAAAAGCCTGACTATAAAAGAGGGGACTACATAGGGTTGAGGAACTTCATGCAGGAGGTCCCGTGGGACAGAGAACTGGCAGGAAAGCCAGTAAACGAAATGATGGAATATGTAACAACAAAATGCAAGGAGGCAGTGGAAAGGTTTATTCCCAAGGGCAACAGAAACAACGGAAAGACCAGAACGAGCCCCTGGTTTACCCGACGGTGTAAGGAAGCAAAAACAAAATGCAATAGAGATTGGAAAAAGTACAGAAGGCAGAGAACACACGAAAATAGGGAGATCAGTCGCAGAGCCAGGAACGAGTACGCACAGGTAAGGAGGGAGGCCCAGCGACAGTATGAAAATGACATAGCATCGAAAATCAAGACTGATCCGAAACTGTTGTATAACCACATCAGGAGGAAGACAACAGTCAAAGACCAGGTGATCAGATTAAGGACAGAAGGGGGAGAACTCACAAGAATTGATCAGGAGGTATGTGAGGAGCTAAACAGGAGATTTAAGGAAGTTTTTACAGTAGAGACAGGAAGGGATGTGGGAAGACAGCACAGAAGGGAACATCAAGAGGGAATATATCAACAAGTGTTGGATGACATACGAACAACCGAGGAGGAGGTGAAGAGAGCTGCTAAGTGACCTTGACACCTCAAAGGCGATGGGACCGGACATCTCCCCATGGGTCCTTAGAGAAGGAGCAGAGATGCTGTGCGTGCCTCTAACCACAATCTTCAACACATCCCTTGAAACTGGGCAACTACCTGAGAAATGGAAGACAGCAAATGTAGTCCCCATATTTAAGAAAGGAAACAGAAACGAGGCGCTAAACTACAGACCTGTGTCTCTGACATGTATTGTGTGCAAAGTCATGGAGAAGATTATCAGGAGGAGAGTGGTCGAACACCTGGAACGGAACAAGATTATAAACGAAAACCAGCATGGGTTCGTGGAAGGCAAATCTTGTATCACAAACCTCCTGGAGTTTTATGACAAGGTAACAGAAGTAAGACACGAGAGAGAGGGGTGGGTAGATTGCGTTTTCCTAGACTGCAGGAAGGCCTTTGACACAGTTCCCCACAAGAGATTAGTGCAGAAGCTGGAGGATCAGGCGCATGTAACAGGGAGGGCACTGCAATGGATCAGGGAATACCTGACAGGGAGGCAGCAACGAGTCATGGTACGTGAAGAGGTATCACAGTGGGCGCCTGTGACGAGCGGGGTCCCACATAGGTCAGTTCTAGGACCAGTGCTATTTTTGATATATGCGAAGGACATGATGGAAGGAATAGACTCTGAAGTGTCCCTATTCGCAGATGATGTGAAGTTGACGAGAAGAATTAAATCGGATGAGGATGAGGAAGGACTGCAAAGAGACCTGGACAGGCTGGACATGTGGTCCAGAAACTGGCTTCTCGAATTCAATCCAGCCAAATGCAAAGTCATGAAGATTGGGGAGGGGCAAAGAAGACCGCAGACAGAGTATAGGCTAGGTGGACAAAGACTACAGACCTCACTCAGGGAGAAAGACCTCGGGGTGACCATAACACCGAGCACGTCACCGGAGGCACACATCAACCAAATAACTGCTGCAGCATACGGGCGCCTGGCAAACCTGAGAATGGCGTTCCGATACCTTAATAAGGAATCGTTCAAGACACTGTACACTGTGTATGTTAGGCCCATACTGGAGTATGCAGCACCAGTCTGGAACCCACACCTGGTCAAGCACGTCAAGAAGTTAGAGAAAGTACAAAGGTTTACAACAAGGCTAGTCCCAGAGTTCAGGGGAATGTCGTACGAGGAAAGGTTGAGGGAGATCGGACTGACGACACTGGAGGATAGAAGGGTCAGGGGAGACATGATAACGACATACAAGATGCTGCGGGGAATAGACAAGGTGGACAGAAATAGGATGTTCCAGAGAGTGGACACAGGAACAAGGGGTCACAACTGGAAGCTGAAGACTCAGACGAGTCACAGGGACGTTAGGAAGTATTTCTTCAGTCATAGAGTCGTCAGGAAGTGGAATAGCCTAGCAAGTGAAGTAGTGGAGGCAGGAACCATACATAGTTTTAAGAAGAGGTATGACAAAGCTCTCAGGAGGAGAGTGGTGGGGCACCTGGAAAGAAACAAGTGTATAATTGACAACCAGCACGGTTTCAGGGAAGGAAAATCCTGTGTCACAAACCTACTAGAGTTTTATGACAAGGTGACAGAAGTAAGACAAGAGAGAGGGGTGGATCGACTGCGTATTTTTGGACTGCAAGAAGGCCTTCGACACAGTTCCTCACAAGAGGTTACTGCAAAAGCTAGAGGACCAGGCACACATAACAGGAAAGGCACTGCAATGGATCAGAGAATATCTGACAGGGAGGCAACAACGAGTCATGGTACGCGACGAGGTGTCAGAGTGCGCGCCTGTGACAAGCGGGGTTCCACAGGGGTCAGTCCTAGGACCTGTGCTGTTCTTGGTATACGTAAACGACATAACGGAAGGGATAGACTCAGAAGTGTCCTTGTTTGCAGACGATGTGAAGTTAATGAGAAGAATCAAATCGGACGAGGATCAGGCAGGACTACAAAGAGACCTGGACAGGCTACAAGCCTGGTCCAGCAACTGGCTCCTTGAATTTAACCCTGCCAAATGCAAAGTCATGAAGATTGGGGAAGGGCAAAGAAGACCGCAGACACAATATAGTTTAGATGGCCAAAGACTGCAAACCTCACTCAAGGAAAAAGATCTGGGGGTGAGTATAACACCGAGCATGTCTCCTGAGGCGCACATCAATCAGATAACTGCTGCAGCATACGGGCGCCTGGCAAACCTACGGATAGCGTTCCGATACCTCAGTAAGGATTCGTTTAAGACTCTGTATACCATCTACGTCAGGCCCATACTGGAGTATGCAGCACCAGTTTGGAATCCACACCTAGTCAAGCACATCAAGAAATTAGAGAAAGTGCAAATGTTTGCAACAAGACTAGTCCCAGAGCTACGGGGATTGTCCTATGAAGAAAGGTTGAGGGAAATCGGCCTGACGACACTGGAGGCCAGGAGGGTCAGGGGAGACATGATAACGACATATAAAATACTGTGCGGAATAGACGAGGTGGACAAAGACGGGATGTTCCAGAGATGGGACACAGACACAAGAGGTCACAATTGGAAGTTGAAGACTCAGATGAATCAAAGGGATGTTAGGAAGTATTTCTTCAGTCATAGAGTAGTCAGGCCATGGAATAGCCTAGAAAGTAATGTGGTGGAGGCAGGAACCATACATAGTTTTAAGGCGAGGTATGATAGAGCTCATGGGGCAGGGAGAGAGAGGACCTAGTAGCAATCAGCGAAGAGGCGGGGCCAGGAGCTGTGAATCGACCCCTGCAACCACAAATAGGTGAGTACAAATAGGTGAGTACACACACACACACACACACACACACACACATGTATATATATATATATATATATATATATGTATATATATATATATATATATATATATATATATATATATATATATATATATATATATATATATATATATATATATGTATATACATAAAGCCAGAATGAAAATTTGTATAACTATAACTCTGCTAAACTGAATATGAGCATAACGAAAAATATATATTTATCAGTTATTTTAGGTAATATTAAATAAATATAGAGTGATTTATGCTATACATAGCTGAAGTGAGGTTAGATGAAATTTCTAATTAGATTTGGTCCAAAAATAAATATTATCATATCACTGTCAATGAAAAAGATTAGCTGTCATTCAGTCAAAGATTTTTTTGGAAACGTTTAATTATTAAGGAAGCTCGGCCTATTCGGCAAGTTAAGTTCTGCTTATTAGGTACGACATAATATAATATATATATATATATATATATATATATATATATATATATATATATATATATATATATATATATATATATATATATATATATATATATATATATATATATATATATATATATATATATATATATATATATATATATATATATATATATATATATATATATACATAATATAATATATATATATATATATATATATATATATATATATATATATATATATATATATATATATATATATATATATGATACAAACGTCCAGTATGTATACATGAATGTTCATAAATTAACACAAAGTATTGGAACGTTGTAATATAAGGATGATTTTCTGTTGTCTGAGGCCACACGAAGACCTGTCTCCGGGATGTTATTTCTCCTCATTCAATATTTAACTTGTATCTTGGCCGGAGCTTCCAAGACTTACGGTGAATCTTGGGAATATTTACAAGCCCAAGATAAGTTTGTTTACGTATTTACAGAGGACCGCGGCGAGTCTGAAAAACAGATGTCCTGAGGCGGTTCTCTGCTGTGTTTCATCACCTGATGATGGGTATTATGATTAAAAAAAACTCTTGGTAGTGGTCAGAAACAACACGGTGTCTATTGATATGGATCTCATTTAAATGACTGAGATCCGTATCAGGGTTTTACACCCCATTTTAAAAACAAATGACCACTATATGCTATTGTATTCTAAGATAAGATATCTTGTGGATATCCTAAAAAAAATTAGAAAGTTATGAAAATGGGAATTATATTCAGGAGAAAGTAACCAGAGATATTATTACGTTCAAGGGAAATAATAGAAATGGAAATTATATTAAAAGGAGAGTAACAGAGATGTTATTAAGTATAATGAAACTGGAATTATGATAAGGAAGAAAAATAATGTAAATGGGAATTGAGATTAGGAAAAGTAACAAAAATTGGAATTTTGAAAAGGATCTGTCATTAATATAGGAATTATGCTGATTAATAGTTGGGTGACAGCATAATTGTTAACAATCAGCTATTATATATTAATGTTGACAGTAGTTGTGTCCAGTCTTCTTTCGTTAATGTATCGTAACTATTCTGAAAACTTTGCAGTTGTTGTTATATACACAACATCCTCCTGGAAACACGACTGCTTGATGATAAGGTTTTCTCTCTACAAGTGTACTTTCTGTCAACAAGTGTACTTTCTCTCTACGAGTGTACTTTCTCTCTACAAGTGTACTTTCTCTCTTCAAGCGTGCTTTCTCTCTACAAGCGTACTTTCTCTCTATAAGCGTACTTTCTCTCTATAAGTGTACTTTCTCTCTACAAGCGTACTTTCTCTCTATAAGCGTACTTTCTCTCTATAAGTGTACTTTCTCTCTATAAGTGTACTTTCTCTCTACAAGCGTACTTTCTCTCTATAAGCGTACTTTCTCTCTATAAGTGTACTTTCTCTCTACAAGCGTACTTTCTCTCTATAAGCGTACTTTCTCTCTATAAGTGTACTTTCTGTCAACAAGTGTACTTTCTCTCTACAAAGTGTACTTTCTCTCTACAAGTGTACTTTCTCTCTACAAGCGTACTTTCTCTCTACAAGCGTACTTTCTCTCTATAAGCGTACTTTCTCTCTATAAGCGTACTTTCTCTCTATAAGTGTACTTTCTCTCTATAAGTGTACTTTCTCTCTACAAGTGTACTTTCTCTCTACGATTTTATTTTCTCTCTATAAGCGTACTTTCTCTCTATAAGCGTACTTTCTCTCTACAAGTGTACTTTCTCTCTACAAGCGTACTTTCTCTCTATAAGCGTACTTTCTCTCTATAAGCGTACTTTCTCTCTATAAGTGTACTTTCTCTCTATAAGTGTACTTTCTCTCTATAAGTGTACTTTCTCTCTACAAGTGTACTTTCTCTCTACGATTTTATTTTCTCTCTATAAGCGTACTTTCTCTCTATAAGCGTACTTTCTCTCTATAAGCGTACTTTCTCTCTATAAGCGTACTTTCTCTCTACAAGCGTACTTTCTCTCTATAAGCGTACTTTCTCTCTATAAGTGTACTTTCTGTCAACAAGTGTACTTTCTCTCTACAAAGTGTACTTTCTCTCTACAAGTGTACTTTCTGTCAACAAGTGTACTTTCTCTCTACAAAGTGTACTTTCTCTCTACAAGTGTACTTTCTCTCTACAAGTGTACTTTCTCTCTACAAGTGTACTTTCTCTCTACAAGCGTACTTTCTCTCTATAAGCGTACTTTCTATAAGCGTACTTTCTCTCTATAAGTGTACTTTCTCTCTATAAGTGTACTTTCTCTCTATAAGTGTACTTTCTCTCTACAAGTGTACTTTCTCTCTACGATTTTATTTTCTCTCTATAAGCGTACTTTCTCTCTATAAGCGTACTTTCTCTCTATAAGCGTACTTTCTCTCTATAAGCGTACTTTCTCTCTACAAGTGTACTTTCTCTCTATAAGCGTACTTTCTCTCTATAAGTGTACTTTCTCTCTACAAGTGTACTTTCTCTCTACGATTTTATTTTCTCTCTATAAGCGTACTTTCTCTCTATAAGCGTACTTTCTCTCTACAAGTGTACTTTCTCTCTACAAGTGTACTTTCTCTCTACAAGTGTACTTTCTCTCTACAAGTGTACTTTCTCTCTACAAGCGTACTTTCTCTCTATAAGCGTACTTTCTCTCTATAAGTGTACTTTCTCTGTACAAGTGTACTTTCTCTCTACAAGCGTACTTTCTCTCTATAAGCGTACTTTCTCTCTATAAGCGTACTTTCTCTCTATAAGTGTACTTTCTCTCTACAAGTGTACTTTCTCTCTACGATTTTATTTTCTCTCTATAAGCGTACTTTCTCTCTATAAGCGTACTTTCTCTCTACAAGTGTACTTTCTCTCTACAAGTGTACTTTCTCTCTACAAGTGTACTTTCTCTCTACAAGTGTACTTTCTCTCTACAAGCGTACTTTCTCTCTATAAGCGTACTTTCTCTTTATAAGTGTAGTTTCTCTGTACAAGTGTACTTTCTCTCTACAAGCGTACTTTCTCTCTATAAGCGTACTTTCTCTCTATAAGCGTACTTTCTCTCTATAAGTGTACTTTCTCTCTACAAGTGTACTTTCTCTCTACGATTTTATTTTCTCTCTATAAGCGTACTTTCTCTCTATAAGCGTACTTTCTCTCTACAAGTGTACTTTCTCTCTACAAGTGTACTTTCTCTCTACAAGTGTACTTTCTCTCTACGATTTTATTTTCTCTCTATAAGCGTACTTTCTCTCTATAAGCGTACTTTCTCTCTACAAGTGTACTTTCTCTCTACAAGCGTACTTTCTCTCTATAAGCGTACTTTCTCTCTATAAGCGTACTTTCTCTCTATAAGTGTACTTTCTCTCTACAAGTGTACTTTCTCTCTACGATTTTATTTTCTCTCTATAAGCGTACTTTCTCTCTATAAGCGTACTTTCTCTCTACAAGTGTACTTTCTCTCTACAAGTGTACTTTCTCTCTACAAGTGTACTTTCTCTCTACAAGTGTACTTTCTCTCTACAAGTGTACTTTCTCTCTACAAGTGTACTTTCTCTCTATAAGTTTACTTTCTCTCTACAAGTGTACTTTCTACGTGTCTCTGAAAGGTTTTTATCGGTTATTTCATACAGCAAAGCTTGTCATTGTTATGCTTATAGTTTATATTAATAATCTATATTTTTACAAGTACATGATACAACTTCTACAGACCATAGCTGACATCAGTGACATACTATAGAGAAAGCCTCTTATTATGCAGAGCATTTCTGGCAATGTAGGTTAATTTTGTCCCCAGGATGCGACCCACACCAATTGACTAACACCCAGGTACCTACTTACTGCTAGGTGAACAGGGGTTTGCTTGCTACAATGTTTAAATATCAATCTGAATCAATGCAAACCAGAAATACAGACTACGAAATACACTCACCTGGATGACATGTCTTGTCGACTTATATCACTGTGTACTGTGGAAAGTTTCATTCACTCACTATTTTAGAACTTAACGTCGGTCGTAAACAAAGATTTTCTATTTCACATATTGTATTTTTATCAATTTGAGATATAAACTGACAATTAAGCTGCCCTGGAAACAGTGGTTGTATCATTTCCTCCAGTTGCAGATTCGTGTAAATGAGACATAGGTGACTCCATAATAAGAAGGCCGCTGACAGCCAGCTATGATTGCCAAACACAGTTGGACAATGAAATGATCTCATGTTTGGGAGCGCTCGTTAATGGCGCTAAATGGCGTTTTGGTAATTAGGAAGCTAGACGACTAGATAATTTATTATTTTTCATAAATTTTGTAATTAGGCGAGTTTTGCATATGCCAATATTGTATTTTCAATCTTGGCGATTAAATAATGTTCTTTTTCATAAATATACATTTTTTTTCGATAAATCATTTTTTCTGTTTTTGACAGATGTATTCATGTCAATTAAAATGTTACGTGCTATTAATGTTTTCAGAAAAACCAGTTAAAATAACCTAACTTAATTTTATGTAAATTACCTTCTCATCCAACTAAAATGTGTACGAACGAGGCTTTATACGAAAGCAAATTGCCTCAGGAACACAAACAAGCGACTTCAAGGCAAGAGTAGTTATAACATCAGGTTTCCACTGGCCTTTCGAAAAGTTGAAGTATTTAAACAATCACAGCCGACTCAAGAATTTTGTGCATATCCACACAACAAGAGAAGTTTTCCAATTAATATTTAAGATTTTATTATTAACACTGTCTTGTGTATGTCTAACAGACATCTTGTGTTGGATTGATCTAGTACTTATATTTCTGCACGTTTGTTCTGAGCATAATTTGGTGCAGTCCTGAAAGTGTATTTCATGTGTTTCAATGCTTCTATATACCGACAAACCTGATAACGAGACACAATATGTTTTTGTGGCATTACATTTATAAAACCCAATAAGATGAACATTTCGTCTATTAACAAAGAATTTCACGTACGCTGAAAATAAAAAAAATTAGGGGAAAAACAACTGATTGTACCAATATATTATACTGGTACAATTTTCTTGTGACTAGGGCTTAATATTTTTTTTTATTTTCTTGGACATTTTTACGGGTGTATAAAGGAACTAACAAAACAGTGTCAGTTTTTTTGGTGTTCCATTAACCTCGAACTGAGGTCCCTAGATTTGACAGGTCGGGCGCTTTACCACTGAGCTACAGAGCGTTAACTCGGTGGACCCGTCAATTTCGTGACCGTGGATCGAGTCCCCCGTTTACTCATTAACATATATATTTAATTATTTTAAATTTGCACCAAAATTTTTTTAATAACCTTACCAAACTTAGCTAAATCTTTACTAAGCGTAAGAAAACTTAATACTGTTAAGACAGACAAACTTATTCAAAATATTTTTAATTATTCAATTATTTATTTATCAATAAAATGTGTATAATTTCATGATAGGTAAGACTAATTTTTTTAAAGAGTAAAAATTAGACACGTCGATCATCATCGTCATCATCATTCCCATCGTCATCATTATCATCATCGTCATCATTATCATCGTCGTCATTATCATCATCGTCGTCGTCATTATCGGCATCATTATTATCATCATTCTCATTATCGTTACCATTATCATCATCGTCTTCAGCATCATCGTCATCATCATTGTCATCATCATCATCATCGGGAAATACCAAACCAGTAAAAGTTACACAGTTCAAGTTAAAAGGGAAAGGTAACTCCCCTTCCACAAATCAAGATCCCCTTCACCAGCATCTAATCACCCCTTCCCTCCCGCTCAATGAGGGCAAAGCTCAAGGAGGAGCCTAATGGGGAGCTCCACCCAGCGCCTGCGTCTCCTAACGCCAACAGTACGAAGGTGCGCGACACCCATCGCCCAGCGCCTGCGTCTCCTATCACCAACATTACAGAGGTGCGCGACACCCGTCACTGTGAAGACTCGTTCCAGATTCATTGGAGTTTCTTAAAGCGTGATTATTTGATTAATGATGCACGTCTTTCTCGACACTAACTTTTACAAAACCTTTCCGAACTTTCCTAAATGTTTAAGTATGTAAAATTGAGATTTTACATATTTAACACCTGGTAGTATTCTCACCTATATGTTGGTGCAGGGGTCGAGTCACAGCTTCTGGATCTGCATTTTTGCTAGTCGCTACTAAGGGACTCTCTCCCTTCTCCAAGAGCCTCATCATCATACCTCTTCTTAAATCTATGTATGGATCCTTCCTCCACTACTTAGAGTTGTCAGATTGTTCCACTTCCTAACAACTCCAAGACTAAAGAAATACTTCCTAACATCCCTAGGATTCATCTGGGTTTTAAGCTTCCAGTTGTGTCACCTTGTTCTTCTGTCCCATCTCTGAAACATTCTAGCTCTGTCCACCTTTTCATTTCCTCTCAGTATTTTATACGTCGTTATCATGTTTCGTCTATCCCTTCTATCCTCGAGTGTCATCAGGTTGAGTTCCCTTAACTTCTCCTCATAAGACAAACCCCTTAGCGCCGGGACTAGTCCTGTTGCAAACTTTGCACCGTCTCCAGTTCCTTGACGTGTTTGACCAGGTGTGGGTTCCATGCTGGTGCTGCATACTCTAATATGGGCCTGACGTACACGGTGTACAGTGTAGTGAATGTTTCTGTACTTAGATGTCGAAACGCTATTCTCGGGTTTGCCAGGCGCCCATATGCTGCTGCGGTTATTTGGCTTATGTGCGCCTCAGGCGATGTACTCGGTATAATGCTCACCCCAAGCCCCTTTTCTTTAAATAAGGGTTGCAGCCTTTGATCTCCTAACCTGTGCTCCGTCTGCGGTCTTCTTTGTCCTTCCCCAAGCTTTATGACTTTACACTTGGTGGGGTTCAACTCCAAGAGCCATTTATAGGACCAGGCTTGCAGCCTGTCAAGATCCCCTTGTAATCTTACCTGATCCTCGTCCGCTTTTATTCTCCTCATTAGTTTCGCATTATCAGTGAACAGGGACACCTCTGAATCAATTCCTTCCATCATATTATTCACATCTTCAAGAAATATCACCGGACCTAGGACTTAGCCTTGTGAAACCGCACCAGACACATGCGCCCACTCTCAAACCTCATCACGTACTAACTCTCGTTGTTTCCTTTCTGTCAGATATTCTCTGACCCATTGCAGTACCTTGTCTACTATTCCTTCTTGCTCCTCTAGATCTTGAATCAGTCTCTTGTTCGGTACTGTGTCGAAAGCCTTCTTACAGTTCAAGAAGATGCAATATACCCATCCCTCTCTCTCTTGTCTTGCTTCTGTTCCTTTGTCGTAGAACTCAGGTAGGTTTGTGACAAAGGATTTTCCATCTCTGCATCCGTGTTTACATGCTATACGAGTTAGTGTCAGTTACTCTGGTCCCTAGTTTAATGATGCCTGTCTGTCTCCTTTCTTAAAAATTGGGACTACATTTATTGTCTGTCTTCCACACCTCCGACAGTTTCCCCTGTTTCGATAGATTTATTTAAGATTGCTGCTAGCGGTACACATAGTTCCTCTGCTCTTTCTCTCAGGATCCATGGACAGATGTTACCTGGGCTCACCGCCATCGATGTATCTAGTTCACCTAGCAGTTTCTTCATCTCCAGTTGGTTATGTGCAGTGTGTCCAACACTTGCTGGTGTACCCTACCACATCGGTTTGTTGGAAGCATTTCTGTCTCCACTGTGCATACTTCTCTAGATCTTGTACTGAGCAATTCACATACTTCCTGGTGAGCTCCTAACCTTCCTTCCTTCCTTCCTTCCTTCCTTCCTTCCTTCCTTCCTTCCTTCCTTCCTTCCTTCCTTCCTTTCTTCCTTCCTTCTTTCTTTCTTTCTTCCTTCCTTCCTTCCTTCCTTCCTTCCTTACTCAGCCTGAGAAATCTGTGGCTGCAGGGGTTGATTCACATCTATTAGCCCCGCATTTTCTCTAGTTGTTACTAGGTCCGTTTTATTCCTGCTCCAAGAACCTTATTATGTGTGTGTGTGTCTGAAGAAGTAGGTAGATGACTTGTGCTGTTGCAAGAAACCTCTTGATTTCCTGTTAAAAGTTCTGGGATCATAGCCCTTCGATCCTGCCTCATACGAGGCTCCTGGTGCAGATTTTTCGAGGAAGAGTTCCTTGATACTAGTGAAGAGCTTTCCATGAAAGGAACTGCAGCTGCCCTCTTTTTTTCCTATGAGATTAAACCCGTTCATCATCCTTTTCCCAGGGGTTGTATATGGCCCTTATGGGTTTATCGGTTATCAACGAATAATAGTCTTGGTTGACGATTTGGCTAAAAAGGCTATTGGTGCTAGTGGCAAGGAGTCCTACTTAGACAAGATTACAAAAGTAAACAATGTAATGGACACAGCGTTTACTATGATGCAATATCTTAGCTCCAAGGAGGATACAGCGCTGTGCAATTTTGATGTGACTATAATAAAAATAATTCAGGAACACCATAATGTTGCCAACAAAGCTGTTAGTCACATCACAGGCTGGCTGGTAAAAATATTCTTAATAAAAAATGTCAATTCTAAGGTTATTGTCTTTAAGGCACTTATACTCTCTAAAGTGGATTATTTCTGTATATTAACAGTCCTTTCACTACCGTCTGTAGTTAAACGCCTGAATTGTTATTAATATCTCAAATGTCTCATTTTGTGCGCTCGAAAAATGTACATTTACTGTTCACTTAGGCATTACAGGAGAGACTCATTTCCGGTCTGTACTCTGAAATAATCTACCGCAAGAGCAAGAGACATGGAAGAAAATGCAAAATATCCACAAAGATGAGCAATGGATCAATAAGTACATGACGAGATATCTCACTATGCACTTATCAAGATCCTCTCTTCAAACATAAAGGAAATTTCTAATGCATTACACTCTGACTTCAAGAAGAGCCTTGTGGCGCTCGTACAATCTATTTCTGATCAACCTGGCTAAAGTGATAGCTCGTTATGTGCACCATAAGGACAACATTGACTGGCAGGGTCGTACATCAGGGGATCTGATCTGAGACTGGGTCGTGGCGACGATGATCCCAGACTTGTAAGTTAACTCTTGAAGAGAGCAATAGTTGGAAATTCCTTATAACTTTGGAAAAAAACATTATGAAAACACTAGGATGCTTAATGCTTATTGATTTTACCTCATTGTGTATTTATAGAAACCCTGCATTTCATTGTAGATAAATGGTTCAAAGAACCGACATGTTGATAAATTACACATGTGCAACACTTGGGTATCTGTACTGGACTGAGGAAGTCACTGTGTGGCGGCGATACGTTTCCGCAAAAAAGATACCCAAGTGTTGCACATTAGTCTAATTTATCAACCTGCTTTTCATTGGGCATTTTGCTCTGACTATGGAATCTGCTTTCGTAAAACGTAATTTCATTCTGTAGATTTGTTACAGATCTTTCCAGTATTTTCTGGACATAAGCTGTGAAATATTTCTCTGGTGTGAGCTCTTGTAATAACAGTTTGAGGAATTTTGGGCGTTGCAAATAATCTAGGTATATTAAATATTTTGTAAGGTGAACTTGAAGTTTTCTGTACATTTTCCAGAGATATAATTTTGTCTGCCTTAATGTAGGTTATTAGTATGTATCAATATTATAGTCTGTGTTCTCTCATTCTATTCTGCTGCCCTCGATAACCTATTCTTTAGATATTTCTCATGTGCCTCAATATTCCTGTGTATCAGGAGATATGTTTGTCTTTAAGACATTTAGTGCTGCTTCATTCCTGTGTGTCTGTAATTTCAGTTTTCAGATAAACGAATCGAAAGTGGTTATAAATTTCACTTTTGCTTTTTCCTCAGCATCTGTCTGCATCTATCCAGACCTTGTCCGAGCAACAACCTACTGGAATCCTCAAGTATCCCGCACTATCAACTGCTGCGGAAGTTTAGATACACTTAGTGTGTGGTAACCTAGTACACTCAAAGTGTTAACTGACCCACGGATAGAAGGTGGCTACAGTCATTATACTAAATCACTAACGTGATTGATAACCTGATGTAGGATAGAGGTTGCTTAGAAGAGTGAGTGATATTATGTAAGGTTAAACTAAAACACCCTTTTTTGGCAAAGTGGTGACGGTAGTGGATTATAAACATTGCACTAATGCTATCATTAAAGGATAGCATTAGTGCAATGTTTTTTAAGTC
>NC_091313.1:23618073-23628073 GCF_038502225.1 Cherax quadricarinatus
TATGCATATATATATATAGGGAGATACTACCTCTTGAACTGTGCTGGGGATCCTCATAATCAAAGAAAAGAATAAACTTACTTCAGGGAAAACTCAAGGTTCCTCCTGGAGTTGTTTGAATATTATCTTCTCCTACCATCCCCTATATATTATGTAAACTTTATTTAAAGACAAAATACATTGATAAAAATACTTTAGGGAGTAAAACAACATAGATAACATCTCAGGGCTACATCTCGAATAGTTCGTCCAGCTCCCCGGCGGTGGGCCGCGTGCCCAGAATAGTGAAAGTAAGTTAATAAGTTTATTCAGGTATACACAAATACAGTTACATAGATTATCATCCATAGCAGCATATGTGTAGAGAACCTAGGATAACCCCAAAAAGTCAGACAGAGTGACTTATTTCCATTGGGGTCCTTTGCATTTCCCCTCTGGATCGCCACACTGAGTCTCTGAAAGAGAAAGCTGGCCGCCCTGTAATCCTTGATTTCTATTATGAATTTTTCACCCAGCTCTTTGAGGAACTTTAGAGCACACTTGCCCCATGTTCCAAGGGCCTCCGACCCTATTGCGATGAAGTTATAGCAAGGGGAAAGGCCTTCATATTTGCGGGTCTTCTGGATCTCCCTGCAGCTGGCAGCTCCACCACCCTCAGTTCTTTTGTTGGCGAACATGAAATTCCCACATCAGAAGGTGTTCAGCAGGGTGACCCACTCGCTCCATTTCTTTCTGCTTGGCGGTAAGAGAACTAACTTCCAGCTTGCGCAGCGTACCTAGATGATGGCACTCTAGCAGGTACAGAAGAATCCCTGCTAGAGGACCTACAACGGGTGAAGACACAGGACTCATCCTCAATCCCTCCAAGTGTGAAATCATCACAACCACCCAGGTAATAATCACAGCTGTGCGAATAATCATTCCTGAATTCTCTACTACCACCCCGTTCAAGAGCATCCTCTTGGGAGCACCACTGAGTCATCAGACCATCAACATAGTTCTCAAGGACAAACTGAATGACCTGAAGAGAATGGAGGAGAGAATAAGTGATTTTGATGCCCATGATGCCCTGTATTTCCTCACAATGCGTCTTACCTTACCAAGACTCACTTAGCGAATATGACTCACTCCTGAGTCATATTCGCGAATATGGCTTACTCCTGAGATCTGTCTTTAAAAAAAGGCACTGAATCTGTTACTGGAAGATCAGCAATAGGATCAAGCAACTCTCCCAGTGCGACTGGGAGGTATAGGGGTGCGCAAGGCAACGCAGGTAACTTTACCTGCATTTTTGTCTTCGTGCATGGCTTCCAGTGGACTAGTCAAGGATATTGTCCCCGAACGCTTGAGAGGTGCGGTAGAAGCTCAAGACCCCAGGTTCATTGAAGCGGCCACGCGGTGGGACACCAGTGAAGACTCCTCCAGCAGACCAGCTTCTCCCAAAGAGCACAAACAGTCCCACTGGGATAAACCGATCATGGAAAAAAATTGCCAACACATTGCTCAACAACTCTTAAGTAAAAGACAAAGCTCTCTCTCAGCGGTGAAGGCACCACATTCAGGAGATTTACGTTTAGTTGTTCCCAACTCGTCCCTGGGCACCCAACTCAACCCACAGGTCATTCGGATTGGTGTTGCTCTTCGCCTAGCCGCCCCCCATATTAACCGAATATAGGTGTATTTGCGGCAGGGCGTCGGCTGATCAATTTGGACTTCATGGTCTCGTGTGTCATACGATATCATGAAGAGAAGTCTCGCCACACCCCGTTGCCTAGCTCAACGTGAACTCCAAGTATGGCTTGCTTCTGCAGTGTTTTAAAAATTGAGGTTGGAGAGTTGAAGGAGGAGGTCTTGCTTCTCCAGGAGGAGATTAGGAGGCTGAAGGTCCACCTCAATGGGTCTGGGAGAGAGTGTGAGGTGGCTGGAGTTGTGGGGAATGAGGCTTCTAGCAGCGAGGTGCAGTCTGTCTCTCGCTGTGAGGAGGCTGTAGTTGGGGAGGCAGCAACGGCTACCAGCAGTGAGGTGCAGCCCAGCACCTGCTACAAGTGGCGAGTAGTTCACAGTAATGGAAGGCGCATCAGAGTAAGGAAAGTTAAGAGTGAAGATCTGAAGGTAGGAAATCGCTTCTCTGTTCTTCAGGATGAATGTACTTCAGTGGCCAGTGAAGGTAAGGGTACTACTGCCCCTGCTAATGGAGGTAAGCACATTCTTGTGGTTGGTGACTCTCAGGTAAGATACATTGACCGTGCTTTTTGTAATAGGAATAAGAAGATGAGAGATAGAGTGTGCTTCCCTGGAGCTGGTGTTGGGGACATTGTCAACAGGCTGGATAATATCATGTCAGGTAATGGGAGCAAGCCCATTATCTGTCTCAGTGCTGGTGGAAATGATATTGGGAAGGGTAGGAGAGAAGAGCTGCTAGATAAGTACAGGTCAGCTATAGATTTCATTAAGTCTAAGGGAGGGATCCCAATCATATGTAGCATCTTGCCTAGAAGGGGAGTAGGAAATGAATGGTTGTCTAGGGCAATTGGTGTAAATTGCTGGCTAGACAGATACTGCAAGGAACTTGCAATCCCATTCATTGACAACTGGAACAACTTTTATGGCAAACATGATATGTATGCAAGGGATGGGGTACATCTCTCTGGGGCTGGGGTGGTAGCACTTGCAGACTCGATTGAGAAGGCCATTGGTGAAATGCCTATGATTTTAAACTGATGGAAGATAGAGGTATGGGTGTGTGTGGGAAACAAGCAGGTTGCAACACTTGGGTTGGAAACAGTAAATGTATAAAAGGCATTCAGCATGAAGTTATAAATAAAGACAATAGATCAGGTCAGCAAACAAAGGGGGACAGCAGAGGGCAGCAAGGGCCTAGCTCCCTTAAGGTTTACTATACTAATAGCAGGAGTGTAAGAAATAAGATAGATGAGCTAAGATTAATTGCAAGTGCAGGAAACATAGATATTATTGCTATAACAGAGACCTGGCTCAATCTGAAAGATAGAGAGATGCCCTCTGAATGTCACATACAAGGCTATAAATTATTCCACACTGACAGGGTCAACAGGAAAGGTGGTGGAGTAGCGATGTATGTCAGAGACAATTTAAATTGTTGTGTTAGACAAGATATTAAATTAGAAGCTTCAGCCACTGAATCTGTTTGGTTACAGCTTCTCGAGGGCCGAGAAAAACTAATTTTGGGGGTGATTTACAGGGCCCCAAATCTTGATAGGGAGTGCAGTAAACTTCTATGGGACGAAATTCGTAAGGCATCTACATACGAAAATGTTGTGCTAATGGGAGATTTCAACTATAGACAGATTGACTGGAGCAATTTGACAGGAAATTTAGAGTCAGGTGACTTTCTTGATACGATCCAGGATTGTTTTTTAAAACAGTTTGTGACAGAGCCAACTAGGGGAAATAACCTCCTTGACTTGGTTCTTGCCAGTAGGGAAACACTAATTAATAATCTTGAGGTTAATGATGAGCTTGGGGAAAGTGATCACAAATCACTCAGTTTTAATATATCATGGAATTCCCCTAATAATGGCAATCAAGTCTCCGTCCCTGACTTTCGCTTGGCTGATTTCATAGGACTGAAAAATTACTTAGGTGGGCTGAACTGGAATGACCTGACTAAGGGTCAGGTAGGTGGTGATGGTTGCCGATATGATGCTTTCCAGGGCATAGTTCTAGCTGCTCAGTCAAATTATGTTCCAAATAGGGAAATCAGATCAAACAAAAATGATCCTAAATGGATGAACAATAGATTAAAATATCTGATTGGTCAAAAGAGAGGCATATATAGGCAAATCAAAAGAGGAGAGGGGCAATTGAGAAATCGATATATTCAGTTAAAGAGAGAAATAAAAAAGGGAATTAGAAAAGCAAAAAGAGATTATGAGGTTAAAGTTGCAAGAGAATCGAAGACTAACCCAAAAGGATTCTTTCAGGTATACAGAAGTAAGATCAGGGACAAGATAGGCCCACTCAAAAGTTCCTCGGGTCAGCTCACTGACAGTGATAAGGAAATGTGTAGAATTTTTAACACATACTTCCTCTCAGTTTTTACACAGGAGGATACCAGCGATATTCCAGTAATGATAAATTATGTAGAACAGGACGATAATAAACTGTGCACTATTAGGGTCACAAGTGACATGGTCCTTAGGCAAATAGATAAATTAAAACCTAACAAATCCCCAGGCCCTGATGAACTGTATGCAAGGGTTCTAAAGGAATGTAAAGAGGAGCTTAGCACACCTTTGGCTAATCTTTTCAACATATCACTACAAACTGGCATGGTGCCAGATAAGTGGAAAATGGCAAATGTGATACCTATTTTCAAAACAGGTGACAGGTCCTTAGCTTCGAACTATAGACCAATAAGCCTAACCTCCATAGTGGGAAAATTTATGGAATCAATAATTGCCGAGGCAGTTCGTAGCCACCTTGAAAAGCATAAATTAATCAACGAATCTCAGCATGGTTTTACAAAGGGGCGTTCCTGCCTTACGAATTTATTAACTTTTTTCACTAAGGTATTTGAGGAGGTAGATCATGGTAATGAATATGATATTGTGTATATGGACTTCAGTAAGGCTTTTGACAGGGTCCCACATCAGAGACTATTGAGGAAAATTAAAGCACATGGAATAGGAGGAGAAATTTTTTCCTGGATAGAGGCATGGTTGACAAATAGGCAGCAGAGAGTTTGCATAAATGGGGAGAAATCAGAGTGGGGAAGTGTCACGAGCGGTGTTCCACAGGGGTCAGTGTTGGGCCCCCTGCTGTTCACAATCTACATAAACGACATAGATGAGGGCATAAAGAGCGACATCGGCAAGTTTGCCGATGACACCAAAATAGGCCGTCGAATTCATTCTGACGAGGACATTCGAGCACTCCAGGAAGATTTGAATAGACTGATGCAGTGGTCGGAGAAGTGGCAGATGCAGTTTAATATAGACAAATGCAAAGTTCTAAATGTTGGACAGGACAATAACCATGCCACATATAAACTAAATAATGTAGATCTTAATATTACGGATTGCGAAAAAGATTTAGGAGTTCTGGTTAGCAGTAATCTGAAACCAAGACAACAGTGCATAAGTGTTCGCAATAAAGCTAATAGAATCCTTGGCTTCATATCAAGAAGCATAAATAATAGGAGTCCTCAGGTTGTTCTTCAACTCTATACATCCTTGGTTAGGCCTCATTTAGATTATGCTGCACAGTTTTGGTCACCTTATTACAGAATGGATATAAATTCTCTGGAAAATGTACAAAGGAGGATGACAAAGTTGATCCCATGTATCAGAAACCTTCCCTATGAGGATAGACTAAGGGCCCTGAATCTGCACTCTCTAGAAAGACGTAGAATTAGGGGGGATATGATTGAGGTGTATAAATGGAAGACAGGAATAAATAAAGGGGATGTAAATAGTGTGCTGAAAATATCTAGCCTAGACAGGACTCGCAGCAATGGTTTTAAGTTGGAAAAATTCAGATTCAGGAAGGATATAGGAAAGTACTGGTTTGGTAATAGAGTTGTGGATGAGTGGAACAAACTCCCAAGTACCGTTATAGAGGCCAGAACGTTGTGTAGCTTTAAAAATAGGTTGGATAAATACATGAGTGGATGTGGGTGGGTGTGAGTTAGACCTGATAGCTTGTGCTACCAGGTCGGTTGCCGTGTTCCTCCCTTAAGTCAATGTGACCTGACCTGACTAGGTTGGGTGCATTGGCTTAAGCCGGTAGGAGACTTGGACCTGCCTCGCATGGGCCAGTAGGCCTTCTGCAGTGTTCCTTCGTTCTTATGTTCTTATGTTCTTAAACTTCCTCGGAAAGCTGGGTGAAAAGGTCATCACAGAAACCAAGTACTACAGAGCGGCCAGCTTCTTTTTTCCAGAGACTCAGTGTTGCGATCTAGAGGGGAAATGCCTGCAGCATTCTGGGCACTCGGCCCACCGCCGGGGAGCTGGATGAAATGTTTGAGATGCAGGCACTGATGTGTTAATTATGTTGTTTTCATTTCTTTTGTATCTTTGTTAAAGCATTTTGTTAATAAGTAAAGTTTACATAGAATATAGAATATAGGGGATGGTAGGAGAAGAAAATATTCAAACGCTCCAGGGAGAATCTCGAGTTTTCTCTGATGTAAGTTTATTCTTTTTTATGAGGATGAGGGTCCCCGGTCCAGTTCCAGAGGTGGTACCTCCCTATATTTTGTTATGTATATATATATATATCTATATATATATATTTATATATATATATTTATATATATATATATTTATATATGTCGTGCCGAATATGTAAAACTGGTCAATTAGCAAGAACTCATTTAAAATTAAGTCCTTTCTGAAATTTTCTCTTATACGTTTAAAGACATATTTTTTTCATTAATGTTGATGTAAAAAAATTTAATTTTGCACTAAAAGGAACTTAGAAAACTTACCTAACCTTATTATAAGAAGAGTAATTTATATTAGCCTAACCCAACAAAGTATATATTTTAGATTTGTTTACAATAATTTAATACTAAAGAAACACAATCAAATATTTTTTTTTTCGTTAGGTTCAGAATGATTTTGGCGAAATTATTGGATACACAAATTTTCACATGTCCTATATGGCAAGATGAGCGTTGCTATTTAAGCCAAGATCGCAAGTTCTGCCTATTCGGCACGACATATATATATATATATATATATATATATATATATATATATATATATATATATATATATATGTGTGTATATCCTTAATCTAACCTTGTAAAACCCTTAATTTAACCTGTGTACAATCCTTAATCTAACATGTGCAAAAAAATCAGAGATACGATGAGCGTATGAGTAATTCATACGAATAACCCACGTTCAAGAGCACAAAAGAACGCTATTAAACACTGTCTTACTCGAGACACTCCACAGGCGCTATTAAATTTGTTGGGGGGAAAGCCCTTACTTGTTTGCATATATAAGGCCTTCCTCCCAACTCATTTAATAGCGCCTGGAGTGAGGAGGGTCTTTAGTCAGACAGAAATATTTGCGCTTTTCTGTATTGTTGTATGAGGGTTTATATATACATATACATATATATATATATATATATATATATATATATATATATATATATATATATATATATATATATATATATATATATGTGTGTGTGTGTGTGTGTGTGTGTGTGTGTGAGCACACACATCAAACCTTGGAGAAAAGTATTTGTGGTGGTCAGTCCCTGAGTTTGGAGATGAGTTCAACTCTATGGTTTGGAACGACATCGTTCCATACCAGACTCTTTGCTTTCTCTTGGTCAGCCATGCCTCTATCCATGTTAGAACCTTTCCTCTTATACCATGAGCTGCTACTTTTTATAACAGTCTATTGTCAGATAGTCGAAAGCTTTATTTAAATTTTATCTCATTGAACCACATTCCACAGGCGCTGTATGATCACAAAGGATACCCCGTAGCTCGATCGGTAGCGCACTCAGCTCACATACTGAGGTCCGGAGTTTGAATCTCCGGAATGGCTGGAAAACATTAGGACATGTTTCCATAAGACACCTGCTGTCCATTTTCACCCAGCAGTATAAAATGGGTACCTGGTTGTTAGTTGACTGGAGTGGGTCGCATCCTGTGACAAAACTGACCTAATTTGCCCGAAATGCTCTGCATAAAAAGCGACTTTCTATATAGTAGTATGTCATTGATATAAGCTAGGCCTGTATACCTTGTACATGTACTTGTAGAAATAAAGATATCGTATTTTATTATTAAGGGTTTAACTCTTCCCTCTAAATGTGACAAAAAAAATAATAATACGTACATGAACACCATTCGGGCTTCGTGGATGCAGCATCAGATTAAATCTTCACCACTTCTCTCCCTCATGGATGAATTTCATCATACTGATGACAGCTCTCACTTCCTAGAAGGAAGGAATTTCATAATTAATTTTTAAACATATATACAGATTAATAGATATGTAAAACATTTTAATAAATGGTTATAACTGACCATATTTTTGAAGGGGTGGACCGGTAAGCTAGCGGAAGGTCTCGGTCAGATGACCATAAGCTCCAACGGCTGGTCATCATATGACTAAGACCCACGTCAGGAAACACGTCCTGTTTCCTGACGAACCTTATCTAACTTAACATCTAAAATATCTATTTTCTCGTTATTTTACTGAAAATTTTGTGTGAATTTCTCAAATCTGTTTGCAATAAAGAAATTCAACAATTTATGTATAATATATGCCCAAATGTTTTCGTCTTAACTCTTTTTTTAAAGGCTTCATACTATGGCCTTCCTGGGATGCCTTGAAATGTGTGAATATAGGGTATTCCACAAACTATCTGCTGCCTCCATAAGACAGACATAGGGTGCGCCATAAACAGGCACAGTAAGCAAACACAATAAATAAGTTGGTAGCGTCCACAGAATGAATATGAGGATGCACAATGAACCATCAACCACCGGCCACAGGTTGGATGTGGGATCTGCAATTAACCAGTCACTTCTGTCCATAGGATGATTATGGGGGTGCACAGTGAACCATCCACTACCATATTTAGGGTGTGTATGGTGAGCACAATAAACTAGCAACTACCCTTCGCAGGATGGATATGGATATAGATATAGTTAGTACATAAAGCATGGTAACATAGTCAGAATTGTTACTTAGAAATATAATTAATATAAGAGTGGTCACAGCACTAGATGCATACAGCAATATTATCTTAAAATTAAAAAAAAATAGCCATATACCTGAGAATCTTGAGTGAAGAAAGAAGAGTCATTTGAAGGTGCTTGATCGTGAAATTTGCATACATAACGATCATTACAACTGATATACAAATATTGATAGAAAAAAGTGACAGGTGTGTAGAGAGGGAGACGTGCATAAGTGACAGGCATCATCTCACTGTTACATTGTTTACGACCTCGTCAGGAAGGGTATCTAACGAAGCGGTGGTGGGGAGGAGATGACGACCTCTGCTCATCACTTGTCATCGAGAGACCGGACAGATCAGACAGGTGAGTGAGAGGCGAGATGGCCGTGGAAATGAAAAAAAGAATACACGTTGCAGAACAAACCATTATATGAAAGAACACGCAAAACTGCGTAAGGCTTCATGATAACGACGTTTAATATTTCTATTGCTGTTTTATGTGAATTTTTATCCAACAAGCCTTTAATGGACTCACATGAATCCAAAGGGATCACAAGGGTCCACAGGAATCATATCTACCCACATGGGTCTTTGTGGATCCAAGTAGAGTCCATAGTTAAGAAGGCTTATCAGAACTGCTGAACTTAGAATCTTAGTAGAAATCGGTGAGAGGGAGTGTCATTACTAGAACAAGATTTTCAGATTTTGTCTCGAAGGGCGACTCGACTGAGCAGCTTCACTTATCCTGTGAGTGTACACTCCGCTAACTACACAGGCAGCACATTTCGGAGCAAATAATCGACACACTGTTAGAGATATCATCTTCATCCTAAGCTATTGCAACATCCAGGTCTTACCACCATTAAAAATTACCATCATGTAATTCCATCACATACTGGACATTTTTTTTTTTGGAGGGTGGGATATGAACAAAAAAAATCAATATCATTTTCAATACATTTTCTGGAGAGCAAAATAATATTTTTTAGAAATTGTAGAAGTATGAGGAGCATATGTTTAATGGGACTTATATTCAAAGTTGATGTTAACGTTGTTGTAGAAGCCATTATATAAAACATGATAATAAAAGTGAATACTGAGAATGTTCCTAAGAACAGTACATATATAAGATTTTCTGAAATGTGTATGCGTGTGACGGTCATCTAAAGTTAGAAACCCAAATAGTGTAGAGGTAAGTAATGTTATAAGTTGACGGAAACCCGAACACTGTACACGATTGTGATATCTAAGTTGCTGCTGGACCCTGCTAGCAGTGATACATATCAAGGAAATAATGCTTATA
>NC_091313.1:23633073-23668073 GCF_038502225.1 Cherax quadricarinatus
TTATTATTAATATTATTATTATTATTATTATTATTATTATTATTATTATTATTATTATTATTATTATTATTATTAAATTACCTATAATTCATAACCTCTCAAGGGAGGTGCCTTGACGCTGGTGGGGAGCTCATGATCTAGGGAATTAGATATGTGCTCCAGTTTCCTAAAATGAGCCTGAATACCTTCCATACCCCCCCACCTGCGTTGTATAATCCTACGGGTTTAGCGCTCCCCATGATTATAATAACTATGATAATATCATTCATAAAAGTTTATCTCTTCATCAGTGGGTGCCTTACTCCAAGGTAGTGGAACAAGATAATGGAAAAATCAAGATAGAGGGACCAATGGATCTGGTTCTCGACATTTTTGCAAAAATTATTAATTTTGAGTAAGTATCTGCGACTAAAGTTGTGTGTGTGTGTGTGTGTGTGTGTGTGTGTGTGTGTGTGTGTACTCACCTAGTTGTACTCACCTAGTTGAGGTTGCGGGGGTCGAGTCCGAGCTCCTGGCCCCGCCTCTTCACTGATCGCTACTAGGTCACTCTCTCTGAGCCGTGAGCTTTATCATACCTCTGCTTAAAGCTATGTATGGATCCTGCCTCCACTACATCGCTTCCCAAACTATTCCACTTACTGACTACTCTGTGGCTGAAGAAATACTTCCTAACATCTCTGTCATTCATCTGTGTCTTCAACTTCCAGCTGTGTTCCCTTGTTACTGTGTCCAATCTCTGGAACATCCTGTCTTTGTCCACCTTGTCAATTCCTCTCAGCATTTTGTATGTCGTTATCATGCCCCCCCTATCTCTCCTGTCCTCCAGTGTCGTCAGGTTGATTTCCCTTAACCTCTCCTCGTAGGACATACCTCTTAGCTCTAAAACTAGTCTTGTTGCAAACCTTTGCACTTTCTCTAGTTTCTTTACGTGCTTGGCTAGGTGTGGGTTCCAAACTGGTGCCGCATACTCCAATATGGGCCTAACGTACACTGTGTACAGGGTCCTGAACGATTCCTTATTAAGATGTCGGAATGCTGTTCTGAGGTTTGCTAGGCGCCCATATGCTGCAGCAGTTATTTGATTGATGTGCGCTTCAGGAGATGTGCCTGGTGTTATACTCACCCCAAGATCTTTTTCCTTGAGTGAGATTTGTAGTCTCTGGCCCCCTAGACTGTACTCCGTCTGCGGTCTTCTTTGCCCTTCCCCAATCTTCATGACTTTGCACTTGGTGGGATTGAACTCCAGGAGCCAATTGCTGGACCAGGTCTGCAGCCTGTCCAGATCCCTTTGTAGTTCTGCCTGGTCTTCAATCGAGTGAATTCTTCTCATCAACTTCACGTCATCTGCAAACAGGGACACCTCAGAGACTATTCCTTCCGTCATGTCGTTCACAAATACCAGAAACAGCACTGGTCCTAGGACTGACCCCTGTGGGACCCCGCTGGTCACAGGTGCCCACTCTGACACCTCGCCACGTACCATGACTCGCTGCTGTCTTCCCGACAAGTATTCCCTGATCCATTGTAGTGCCTTCCCTGTTATCCCTGCTTGGTCTTCCAGTTTTTGCACCAATCTCTTGTGTGGAACTGTGTCAAACGCCTTCTTGCAGTCCAAGAATATGCAATCCACCCACC
This sequence comes from Cherax quadricarinatus, assembly GCF_038502225.1. Lineage (NCBI taxonomy): Eukaryota > Metazoa > Arthropoda > Malacostraca > Decapoda > Parastacidae > Cherax > Cherax quadricarinatus. The sequence continues at coordinate 23,634,709 of NC_091313.1, forward strand.
CCTCTCTCTCTTGTCTTACTGCTGTCACCATGTCATAGAACTCCAGTAGGTTTGTGACACAGGATTTCCCGTCCCTGAAACCATGTTGGCTGCTTTTGATGAGATCATTCCTTTCTAGGTGTTCCACCACTCTTCCCCTGATAATCTTCTCCATGATTTTGCATACTATACATGTCAGTGACACTGGTCTGTAGTTTAATGCTTAACGTCTGTCTCCTTTTTTAAAGATTGGGACTACATTTGCTGTCTTCCATGCCTCAGGCAATCTCCCTGTTTCGATAGATGTATTGAATATTGTTGTTAGAGGTACACATAGCGCCTCTGCTCCCTCTCTCAATACCCATGGGGAGATGTTATCTGGCCCCATTGCCTTTGAGGTATCTAGCTCACTCAGAAGCCTCTTCACTTCTTCCTCGGTTGTGTGCACTGTGTCCAGCACATGGTGGTGTGCCCCACCTCTCCGTCTTTCTGGAGCCCCTTCTGTCTCCTTTGTGAACACTTTTTTGAATCTCTTGTTGAGTTCCTCACATACTTCACGGTCATTTCTTGTTGTCTCTCCTCCTTCCTTCCTTAGCCTGATTACCTGGTCCTTGACTGTTGTTTTCCTCCTGATGTGGCTGTACAACAGTTTCGGGTCAGATTTGGCTTTCGCTGCTATGTCATTTTCATATTGTCTTTGGGTCTCCCTTCTTATCTGTGCATATTCGTTTCTGGCTCTACGACTGCTCTCCTTATTCTCCTGGGTCCTTTGCCTTCTATATTTCTTCCATTCCCTAGCACACTTGTTTTTTGCCTCCCTGCACCTTTGGGTAAACCATGGGCTCATGGGTACAAACCTCTCCTCAGCCTCCTTGCATTTTGTGTGTGTGTGTGTGTCTGTGTGTCTGTGTGTCTACGTGTCTGTGTGTATGTGTCTGTGCGTATGTGTGTGTGTGTGTGTGTGTGTGTGTGTGTGTGTGTGTGTGTGTGTGTGTGTGTGTGTGTGTGTGCGTGTGTGAGTGTGTGTGTGTGTGTGTGTGTGTGTGTGTGTGTGTGTGTGTGTGTGCCTGTGAGAAAATATTTCACTGCAATAATCGTTTCGCACAAAATACACACTTTTACACACACACACACACACACACACACACACACACACACACACACCAGCAAGACTGGATCTAGTATTCACCTTGAGTAGTGCAGATATTGAGCACATCACATATGAAAGACCCCTTGGGGCCAGAGATCATGTGGTTTTAAGCTTCGAATACACTGTAGAGCTACAAGTGGAGGGGGAAGCAGGAAGGCCAGGGCAAATGAAGCCAAACTACAAGAAAGGGGACTACACGGGAATGAGGAACTTCCTGAAAGGGGTTCAGTGGGACAGAGAACTGGCAAGGAAGCCAATTAATGAAATGATTTAATATGTAACAACCATGTTCAAGGAGGCTGAGGAGAGGTTTGGCTGAGGAGAGGTTTGTACCCAAGGGTAACAGGAATAATGAAAAAGCCAGGATGAGCCCATGATTCCCCCAAAGGTGCAGGGAGGCAAAAACCAAGTGTGCTAGGGAATGGAAGAAATATAGAAGGCAAAGGACCCAGGCGAATAAGGACAACAGTCGTAGAGCCAGAAATGAATATGCACAGATAAGAAGGGAGGCCCAACGACAATGTGAAAACGACATAGCAGCGAAAGCCAAATCTGACCCGAAACTTCTATACAGCCACATCAGGAGGAAAACAACAGTCAAGGACCAGATAATTAGGCTAAGGAAGGAAGGAGGAGAGACAACAAGAAATGACCATGAAGTATGTGAGGAATTCAACAAGAGATTCAAAGAAGTGTTCACAGAGGAGACAGAAGGGGCTCCAGAAAGACGGAGAGGTGGGGTACACCAGCAAGTGCTGGACACAGTACACACAACCGAGGAAGAAGTGAAGAGGCTTCTGAGTGAGCTAGATACCTCAAAGGCAATGGGGCCGGATAACATCTCTCCATGGGTCCTGAGAGAGGGAGCAGAGGCGCTATGTGTACCCCTAACAACAATATTCAATACATCTATCGAAACAGGGAGATTGCCTGAGGCATGGAAGACAGCAAATGTAGTTTCAATCTTTAAAAATGGAGACAGACATGAAACACTAAACTACAGACCAGTGTCACTGACTTGTATAGTATGACGTGAAGTTGAAAAGAAGAATTCATTCGATCGAAGACCAGGCAGAACTGCAAAGGGATCTGGACAGGCTGCAGACCTGGTCCAGCAATTGACTCCTGGAGTTCAACCCCACCAAGTGCAAAGTCATGAAGATTGGGGAAGGGCAAAGAAGACCGCAGTCGGAATGCAGTCTAGGGGGCCAGAGACTACAAACCTCACTCAAGGAAAAAGATCTTGGGGTGAGTATAACACCAGGCACATCTACTGAAGCTCACATCAACCAAATAACTGCTGCTGCATATGGGCGCCTAGCAAACCTCAGAACAGCATTCCGACATCTTAATAAGGAATCGTTCAGGATCCTGTACTCTGTGTACGTTAGGCCCATATTGGAGTATGCGGCACCAGTTTGGAACCCACACCTAGCCAAGCACGTAAAGAAACTAGAGAAAGTGCAAAGGTTTGCAACAAGACTAGTCCCAGAGCTAAGAGGTATGTCCTACAAGGAGAGGTTAAGGGAAATCAACCTGACGACACTGGAGGACAGGAAAGTTAGGGGAGACGTGATAACGACATACAAACTACTGAGAGGAATTGACAAGGTGGACAAAGACAGGATGTTCCAGAGATGGGACACGGCAACAAGGACACAGTTGGAAGTTGAAGACACAGATGAATCACAGAGATGTTAGGAAGTATTTCTTCAGCCACAGATTAGTCAGGAGGTGGAATAGTTTGGGAAGCGATGTGGTGGAGGCAGGATCCATACATAGCTTTAAGCAGAGGTATAATAAAGCTCACGGTTCAGGGAGAGTGACCTAGTAGCGACTAGTGAAGAGGCGGGGCCAGGAGCTTGGACTCGACCCCTGCAACCTCAACTAGGTGAGTACAACTAGGTGAGTACACACACACACACACACACACACACACACACACACACACACACACACACACACACACACACACACACTGCCACTCACCATCACGGAGTGTAGTATCTCCTTCACTCACAATCAGCATCAGAATATATTCCCCTACACATAAAACTCTCCCTCCACTACCATAATACAACAGTATCGAAATATCTTTTTCTACTTTTCTACGGATACATCAACATACTGCCGACAGTATTAAACAAAAGACACAGCCGAATAGAAGGCATTGATTGCATCAATGTTTGTCTCTAAGTAGATTACAGAAGGGGCAACGTTGACACAATAAATGCTTATTTTGCGAGCCTTCTGCTTTACTATTTTTGCCTCATATGCTTAGATAATACACGTGAAGAATTAAACACATGCAACATGTGGGAATCTTTGTTTTTAGACGTTTCGTCATCCAGTAACTTTGTCAATACAAGAAGAGCACTCTGGCACTCTTCACCAATTGCAAGGCTGAGGGACTTATTATCTCATTATTTGTATATAGTTCTACAGTCTTCACATTATGTCCTTGTATTGATAAAACAAGTGGATGGTTAAAGTCTACAAATAAAGATTTCCAGATGTTGTACATGTGACTAATTTTTCGTCTTGTCGTTATTATATACTATTCATATACAGTGATAATACACGACTGTCTTCAAGCTAGACAGACAGTTTTTCTTAGCAGTTACCTTCACTGTGGACTTAAAAGTCTTTTGCTGTCTCTCGCATGTACTCTCCTGTACTCCCATGTACTGCCATGTACCCCCCATGTACTGCCAAGTACTTGTGTCGTTTCACTGATGCCTTTTTCTTCATCAGGTACGAGTTGGTACTAGCCCCTGAGAATCTTTGGGGAGGTCCTCTGCGTAATGGCTCCTGGACTGGTATGCTGGGTATGCTCCAGCGAAACGTAAGTATGAAGAAGACTCTAAGAACCTAAAAAAAATCTTACAGAAGTCTAAAAAAAAATTATTTGGCTTAATGCCATAAAAAATATTGAAAAAGAATGTTCTTTCTCATCCTTTAAATTTATTTCTCTTACCAGTGATTTCTTCCCCTATTCCTCATTTGCATTCCTTTAATAGGAAGGGGAGGGGTGTCTTTATCCTGTTGTAGGGCTCTTGATCCAAGATACTCGAGCTACAGTCTCCTTCCTTTCGTTCAGGCTGATAGTCTCTATTGTTCCTGATGCTGTATCACCCTCTATGAGTTAGGTTTTTCCTTTGATTACAGTAATAATGATTCTCAATTTCGACCTCGTATTCAATGCCTTAGACATTGATGTTGTTGCATCCACATTGTCTTGTGCAATCCTAAAAGAGGTACAGTAATTATTTAAGTGGCAATAATAATAAATAATAATATTATTATTATTATATTATTATTATTATTATTATTATTAATAATAATATAATAATAATAATATAATTATTATTATTATTATTATTATTATTATTATTATTATTATTATTATTATTATTATTATTATTATTGTTATTATTATCAATTCGAGAATAGCAATATTTCACAAATGATAATAATTCAGATATAGCTTTAGCTATATCTGAATTATTAGGTAGCAGTAAAAACAGTTTGACAGGTAGCTGAATGGGTGTGAGCTTGGCGTCTACTAGACCTGCTTAACATGGGCAGATGGGCCTGCTGCAGTGCTTCTTCATTCACATGTTCGTGAGTATTCCAAACTTTCGAGAAGAATCTCTGGATGGCGTTTCGGTCGGTCGTGGACCGTGATCAAGTCGCCGCGAAACGTCGTCTAATGAACAATTGCTCTGTTATAATTTATATTATGTTATCGTAGGAGGTGGAACTGGCCATCGCTCCGTTCTTCGTCACACCTGAAAGGGAGAGCGTGTGCGACTTCACGACGCCCGTATACAGTGATAGCCAAGCTATTCTTATGGTGCGGCCGGCTATCCAAAACGATATCTTCGCCTTCGTTAAACCCTTCACGCCCTCCGTAAGTAATTATTTTCTTTCAGTGTGCTTGTGCAATTAATTAATTGAGTTTTTTAGACTTTTTTGGTTAGTTTCGTATCGTGGGCAAACTACTTGACTCTCCGAGGACTGGTTTCTTGTACATTCATCACATCCTTCTCGTGAAATTTTCCTTCGTTCGGAATGTACTTAATAATTTTTGCAGATTAAGAAGATTTTAATAAGGTTGAACTATTTGGCCAATGATCTTTGCTGATTAGGCAATGATGACTAATTATACACAAATAGCCCAAGAAACAAAGATTGCCTTAGCAAAGATTAGTGTAATGACATTTATCTTCGAGAATTATCTACAGTGAGGCATTAGCTAACTGAAGCTGGTCTTCAGGTGTGGATGCTGCTGCTGCTGAGTATTTTGTCGGTTATAATCGCTCGAGGAAGCATGGATAGGTGTGAGGAGTGGATCTTCAAGCTGAACACCAGCAGCAGATGGTCCAAGGGAGCGATGTGGGCAGTGCAGGCACTCTCACAGGAAAGTGAGTCTTACCTAATGTTGTAACATTTGGGTTTCTCACCTTATGATGATAACCCGCTTCTCACACATCCAGTTTTAAGTGACAATATATTTTTCGTGAACTAGAGAAAAGCTTATTATTTTACAACTGTATATTTAACATTAGTACTAGTAACTTCCGGAAAATATATTTCTTAAAGGAAAGTAAACTCATCAATTATTTTGAAAGCTATGAAACTTAACCAAACTATCTATACTTTCCCTGAATTATCCTTAGAGAGCCAATTGCACTGACAAATTAACTGACGCTTGTTGACATTTCTTCCTCCCTCAGGCTCTGATTGGTTGCCCAAGAATGACGCAGGTCGTCTCGTTGTGACCACTTGGCTCCTGGCAGCCTTCGTGTTTATGACCTCTTACAGCGGAATTCTGACGGCCATGCTGACGGTTCCACGGGTCACCATCCCCATTGACTCCCTACCTGAGTTAGTGGCTCAGACTAAACTGCCCTGGCGATTAGAGGCGGGCTCAATGATGTATGCCTTCTTCGAGGTAATATTTAATATATATATATATATATATATATATATATATATATATATATATATATATATATATATATATATATATATATATATATTTATATATTTATATATATATGTGTTTGTGTGTGTGTGTGTATGTGTGTGTGTTTGTGCAAGACAAGCCATGGGAGATGGAGATCTTAAACACAAGTACTTTCACACCTCTCAGTGCGTCATCAAGAGCTGTGCAATCTTTCTACATGCTAGAAAAACGTGGTGACCTAACGCCCAACACATTTAATATATATAAAGGGATGGTATATGAGACTTGACTCCATCCGGTGGCTCCCAACTGCCCATTAGATTCACTAAAGCATACAAGGAACTCAGTGACGATCAGACCTTGCATCTCTCGAGAGGTAATAAATCCAATATTGTGTTATTTTAGATAAAGTTGAACTCTTAGGTAAAATGAACCATTTATTTAGTGATAATGAAACTTACAAACCGCATTGACCCGGTCAATAGCCATTTCAATAAACGTCTTAAAACGTTATTGAAGGGAAATTATGAACTAATTAAACACTTGTCAGCGAGGTTCGCAACTCTACCGTATCTTCATGGGTTGATCAAGACTTATAAACCAGGGAACCCAGTGCGTTCTATTATAAGTTCAGTTATCTCAGCAGAATATAACCTATCTAAATGATCGGTTCGTGAACATCGATATAACATATAACATCATGTTAAGTCCGTCAGGAACGTCGATATAATGTATAACATGATATTGCGCCCATGTGAACGTCGGCACAATGTATAACACGCTTAACTAATACTGCATAAAGGTATTGTAAGGTTATAGATACACAAGGCCAAATGGTTGCAATCACTGACTGCATTTGCATAGATATAGCATTAGTATCAAGGAAGTAGGCATGAGGATGGGGGATGCGTTCATTCACCCACATCACCGTATGTCTTCGGTTCAAGGTAAAACACCTAGCTCTGTTGGGTGCTTGATTCTTGTAGGATTGCGTGGTCCAGTGGGTTAGAGCGTCATGTGTGATTTTCACTCACCATCAGGCGGGCCAAAACGACATGGGTTCGAATCCTCGGCTAGTTGCAGTGTTTTATATATATATATATATATATATATATATATATATATATATATATATATATATATATATATATATATATTCAAAAGTTAAATTTCAAAACTCAAAAGTTTATGCTGCCAAGACGGTACAGTAGACTTGCAGGTTCATAATAATTGAACATAATCAACGATATATCACGCTATCGTGAAAGTAACAAATTGTGTAATAAGTTCCAATTTCGCACTTGCAAGTTCAAGACTTTACTGACTCTGGCCACAGATTTGTCAGTTCATTTTCATAAAGCTTTCCCCACGCCAGACGGAATACTTAGCTTAAACATCACAAGGAGATGATGCATCCATCACAAGGCGAGAGGTGAGTCATTTCTGTCTTTGTGATGGCTCGATCCTCCAGTTGTAAGTCCACGGCTGTATTCTCTTCTAGATTATAAAAGTGTATCTGTGTATTACACTGAGGCCCTTAATATAAGAGGCAAATCTGTGCGTTGCGCTGACTGACTACACCTTCGTTGAAATTGTCTTGCAGTTTTCTATCTGTTCTCCAGTTGTGTTGCGCACGTTCCACCGAATTCTCGTTCGTGCATTTCTGCATGTCTTGAATGGCACCACCTCTAAAATATATGTTACTGTATACTATGTTAATCTTGTTTAGGTTAACGTATATTTTTCTATAATTATGCATAATTAACCGACAGTAAAGATATATTTAGCACACGGCGTAAGTTTGCGTTGCTAGTAGCGTTAACAAAAAGCTGAAGGATGGGCTGAAAAGTTGAAGTGTAATGCGTCATACAGTTAATTCTTTCATAGGAGGCGGAGGACGAACTAGGTAAGAAGGTCTTCTCTGACAAGGCTGGAACCTTCCAAGACTGCTGGGCAGCTCGGCAAGACGTCGCGGAAGGCCACTTCGCAGCTATCTGCGACAGTACCACTATGATGAAAGCCATGTCCTGGGACTTTAGGTGAGGTGATCTCAACACAGTTTATGCTTCGGCGGCTCTTGATCTAAAGAGCTGGAGCAACTCTTCCTTTTCCCCAGGCGCTGCATGATCCTTACTAGTTTAACTCTTTCCCAAACAGTATAATAATTATAATAATAATAATAATAATAATAATAATAATAATAATAATAATAATAATAATAATAATAATAATAATAATAATAATAATAATAATAATAATAAAAGCTTTATTATATAGCCATTTTTTAAAATGCGTAATTTTGTTTCCCTTTCTTTAATGAGCAGCCAAAAATTGGAAAAATAAGTTAAATATGTATTAAAATAATGAATACAAAGTTCAGATTTTTTGACAAGTTCCACTTGTGAGAAAAAAGAGCAACTAGTTAATCAATAGGATTGCAACGCAATCCTAAAGAAACTGGCTAACCGAAAGTTCAGTATTGCAACACAATCCCAGGGTAGTTGGCTAACTAGCAGGTCACTGTTGCAGCACAACTGGGAAGTGCCATCTCTACATCTCCCGGGAGAAGGTCTATTCTAACGGAATTCTTGGAATCGCCTTCAAGACAAAGTCCAAGTACCTTCCCAAGGCTAATAAGATGTAAGTGGCGCACCTGACTAGCATAGCGCGATGCAGTTGAACTATGGCTAAGTTGTCAAGTGGTAAAAAGACACAGAGGAAAAGGAGGCCTTTATCAGAAACACGTTTCACTTGAAGTTTATCAAGTACTTGATAAAGCTTCGAGTAGGTGAAACGTCGTACTAATAAACGTCTTTTGCTGCTTGTGTAATTTTTTTACCCTGGTGTAATACACATGGAAGTAAAAGGAAATACATGGGAGTATGTGAACAAATATGATAAAATCGAAACATATAAAAGTGTATAGCAAATATAGATAGCGGGAGACATTGGTTACACTGAGACTGCCTGCTGAGAGAGGCTCACTACCTATACCGTCTTGATACGCAAGGATAATACGGCAGGTGATTGTATGTAAAATCAAGCCAAACGAGAATTCATAGAATTCGCTATTCCTCGGAGTATGTAGAATATCTGAAAGCATTAAGTGCGCAGCAGCGCAGAAATAGGCAGAAATAGGCAGAAATAGTACAGCTGCAGGAAGACAGTCTTTCTTGATTTTCAGTGACGGTCTAATTTATGTAGATATAATTGAAATAGCTAGATAATTATTATGTTGACCATTAATGATAACTGTGAATAAATTTTTGTACAAAAGCTTTTCCATATATAAACACTTTCAAGCTTATGAAACTGTTTGTACAAATTCATGTAAATACTTTTTAAGCTTTATGACAGACGGTAGCATTGAGTGAATTGGCTATTTTTTTATTCAGCATCAATATCAGCAAGATCTTGTCTAGTAACGGACACTTAGATCCAGCGGACAGCTTAATTAACGATGTTTTACCCACACACTGAGCTTTATCAAGTTACTGAATTGAGGTATCTCACCGGGTAGTCGATACAATGTGGTTAATAAAGGTATCTACTCCTCTTTGTCAGTGTTCACATACAATTACAGTTCCAAGATTGTGTCAAACGTGTCATTCTATCACATTGTTAATGGAATACAATACCTGCAGGTTGATGAATATGACGCACGTACAACACTCGGGTGTCTTCAATGATAAAATATTTCGTCAATGAAGATACCCAAGTATTGCACATATATCTTATTTGCAATCTTACGCTCCCACAGTCTTGCTCGACTAAAGGAGTCTGGACTCATGAACAAGTGGCTGGGGGAGCAGATTACAAACACCAGCCTCTGCCTCAGGCCTCCATCAGCAGATATTAAGGAGGGACTCTCGCCTCTAAGCTTCCAAACATTTTCTGGCTCGTTCCTTTTCCTAGCGTCAGGTAAGAAGACAGCACTGAGGTATTAATCTCTAGCTCAGGGAGTCATGCAAGAAGGCAGCACTGAGGTATTAATCTCTAGCTCAGGGAGTCATGCATGAAGGCAGCACTGAGGTATTAATCTCTAGCTCAGGAAGTCATGCAAGAAGGCAGCACTGTGGTATTAATCTCTAGCTCAGGAAGTCATGCAAGAAGGCACCACTGTGGTATTAATCTCTAACTCAGAAAGTCATACAAGAAGGCAGCACTGGGGTATTAATCTCTAGCTCAGGAAATCATGCAAGAAGGCACCACTGTGGTATTAATCTCTAACTCAGAAAGTCATGCAAGAAGGCAGCACTGTGGTATTAATCTCTAACTCAGAAAGTCATGCAAGAAGGCACCACTGTGGTATTAATCTCTAGCTCAGGAAGTCATGCAAGAAGGCAGCACTGTGGTATTAATCTCTAACTCAGAAAGTCATACAAGAAGGCAGCACTGTGGTATTAATCTCTAACTCAGAAAGTCATGCAAGAAGGCAGCACTGTGGTATTAATCTCTAACTCAGAAAGTCATGCAAGAAGGCACCACTGTGGTATTAATCTCTAGCTCAGGAAGTCATGCAAGAAGGCAGCACTGTGGTATTAATCTCTAACTCAGAAAGTCATACAAGAAGGCAGTACTGTGGTATTAATCTCTAACTCAGAAAGTCATGCAAGAAGGCAGCACTGTGGTATTAATCTCTAACTCAGAAAGTCATGCAAGAAGGCAGCACTGTGGTATTAATCTCTAACTCAGAAAGTCATGCAAGAAGGCAGCACTGAGGTATTAATCTCTAGCTCAGGAAGTCATGCAAGAAGGCAGCACTGTGGTATTAATCTCTAACTCAGAAAGTCATGCAAGAAGGCAGCACTGAGGTATTAATCTCTAGCTCAGGAAGTCATGCAAGAAGGCAGCACTGTGGTATTAATCTCTAACTCAGAAAGTCATGCAAGAAGGCACCACTGTGGTATTAATCTCTAACTCAGAAAGTCATGCAAGAAGGCAGCACTGTGGTATTAATCTCTAACTCAGAAAGTCATGCAAGAAGGCAGCACTGAGGTATTAATCTCTAGCTCAGGAAGTCATGCAAGAAGGCAGCACTGTGGTATTAATCTCTAACTCAGAAAGTCATGCAAGAAGGCAGCACTGAGGTATTAATCTCTAGCTCAGGAAGTCATGCAAGAAGGCAGCACTGTGGTATTAATCTCTAACTCAGAAAGTCATGCAAGAAGGCAGCACTGTGGTATTAATCTCTAATCAGAAGGACGTATTATTTTAAGGGCGCATCTCTGTGCTTCTTAGAAAATTATCTCGACCCGCACTGCGGGTTTAGAGCTCCTCCCCATGAGTCACTTAACAGGCCATTTAATTAAAAATTTATTATATGATGTTATATTAATTACTTTTATTTTGATATTTATTACTATACAAATAATGCTAACTTGATATTAGTTATACTGCAATAAAATTATTAAAAGAATTATGAACTCATTTTTATTATTGAAATAATGTTATATTATTAATAAAGTATTAATATAATAATAGATGTTGTCATATTAATAACTGTATAATAATAATAACAATAATAATAATAATAATAATAATAATAATAATAATAATAATAATAATAATAATAATGATGATAATAATAATAATAATAATAATAATTATTATTATTATTATTATTATTATTATTATTATTATTGCTATAATTATTATATTATTATTATCATTATTAATTTTATCATTATTATTATCATTACTTTTATTATGTATATATGTAGTTTTTTATGCAATTAATAAATATTGCAATTATTATTAATTATTAACCTAATTGTGATTATTCTAAAAAAGTAATTACCTTGATGAAAATACTTAATTAGTAATAACAAATATATTTCTTTTCAGGATTGGCTGTGAGTTCCCTTTGCTTTCTTGCTGAGCACCTGATGAAGTGTTGCACAGGAGAGTAGACGACGTCCATGTGCGTCTCATGATGCACACACGCACACACACACACACACACACACACACACACACACACACACACACACACACACACACACACACACACACACACACACACACACACACACACACACACATACTACGACCCACTCACTGTTCCCTCTGCCACCAACCCCCATATCACAAACCTCACCCCAACAGCTGTCCCTTATGGGCATTCTGACCCCACCCCAATCATCACAAACCCCACCTACACCACAGCCCCATATAGACCCCCACCAAGGCTCTCGCTCCCCCAACCCCAATGTTCTTGCATGACCATAATGATAGAAAAGAAACTGAAAGTTTGGTACACAAACGCGGATGGAATAACGAATAAACATGAGGAGTGGAACGAAAGAATCAGCGAAAAATCCCCAGCCATCAGAGCAGTCACAGAAACAAAACTCGCTGAGACAATAACAGACACAATCTTCCCAACGGGATATCAGATCCTGAGGAAAGATAGAAGGAATAGAGGGGAAGGAGGGGTTGCACTGCTCATAAAACACCGATGGGGATTTGAGGAAATGGAAGGCATGGACATGATTGGAGAAAGAGACTACATCGTAGGTACAATTCAGTCCGGAGAACATAAAGTAGTCATTGGAGTGATGTATAACCCACCACAGAACTGCAGGAGGCCAAGAGAGGAGTACGAAGAAAACAACAGGGTGATGGTGGACACACTGGCTGAGGTGGCAAGAAGAGCTCACTCGAGCAGAGCAAAGTTACTGGTAATGGGCGATTTCAACCACAGGTAGATCGACTGGGAAAACCTGGAGCCACATGGGGGTCCCGAAACATGGAGAGCCAAGATGATGGATGTGGTACTTGAAAACCTTATGCATCAACATGTCAGGGACAAAACCAGAGAGAGAGGGGAGGATGAGCCAGCAAGACTGGATCTTGTGTTCACCCTGAGCAGTTCAGACATTGAGGACATCACTTACGAGAGGCCCCTTGGAGCTAGCGATCACGTGGTTCTGAGTTTTGATTATATAGTAGAGTTACAAGTGGAGAAGGTAACAGGAACTGAAGGGGACAGGCCAAACTATAAAAGGAGGGACTACACAGGTATGAGAAACTTCCTGCAGGAGGTTCAGTGGGACAGAGAAATGGTAGGAAAATCAGTAAACGAGATGATGGAATATGTGGCAACAAAGTGCAAGGAGGCAGAGGAAAGGTTTGTTTCCAAGGGAAACAGAAATAATAGGAAGACCAAAACGAGTCCTTGGTTTACCCGAAGGTGTAGGGAGGCAAAAACTAAGTGCAACAGAGAATGGAAAAGGTACAGGAGGCATAGGACCCAGGAAAACAAGGAGATTAGTAGAAGAGCCAGAAACGAGTATGCACAGATAAGGAGGGAGGCCCAGCGACAGTATGAAAACGACATAGCATCGAAAGTCAAATCTGACCCGAAACTGCTGTATAGCCACATTAGGAGGAAGACAACAGTCAAGGACTAGGTGATAAGGCTGAGGAAAGAAGGTGGAGAACTCACAAGAAACGATCAAGAGATATGTGAGGAGCTCAACACGAGATTTAAGGAAGTATTTACAGTAGAGACAGGAAGGACTCTGGGGGGACAGATCAGATGGGGACACCAGCAAGGAATACACCAACAAGTGTTGGACGACATACATACAGATGAAGAGGAGGTGACGAAACTGCTAAGGGACATCGATACCTCAAAGGCAAAGGGACCGGACAACATCTCCCCGTGGGTCCTTAGAGAGGGAGCAGATATGTTGTGCGTGCCACTTACCACAATCTTCAACACGTCCCTGGAAACTGGGCAACTACCTGAGGTATGGAAGACGGCAAATGTAGTTCCCATTTTTAAAAAAGGAGACAGAAAAGAGGCACTAAACTATAGACCTGTGTCATTGACGTGTAGAGTATGCAAAGTTTTGGAGAATATTATCAGGAGGAGAGTGGTGGAGCACCTGGAACGGAACAAGAGTATAAATGCCAACCAGCACGGATTCATGGAAGGCAAATCCTGTGTCGCAAACCTTCTGGAGTGTTATGATAAAATAACAGAAGTAAGACACGAGAGAGACGGGTGGGTTGATTGCATCTTCTTGGACTGCAAGAAGGCCTTTGACACAGTTCCTCAGAAGAGATTAGTGCAGAAGCTAGAGCATCAGGCGCATATAACAGGAAGGGCCCTGCAATGGATCAGAGAATACCTGACAGGGAGGCAACAACGAGTCATGGTACGTAATGATGTATCACAGTGGGCACCTGTGACGAGCGGGGTCCCACAGGGGTCGGTCCTAGGACCAGTGCTATTTTTGGTATATGTGAACGACATGATGGAAGGGTTAGACTCAGAAGTGTCCCTGTTTGCAGATAATGTGAAGTTAATGAGGAGAATTAAATCTGATGAGGACCAGGCAGGACTTCAAAGAGACCTGGACAGACTGGACACCTGGTCCAGCAAATGGCTTCTCGAATTTAATCCTGCCAAATGCAAAGTCATGAAGATAGGGGAAGGGCACAGAAGACCACAGACAGAGTATAGGCTAGGTGGCCAAAGACTGCAAACCTCACTCAGGGAGAAAGATCTTGGGGTGAGTATAACACCGAGCATGTCTCCGGAAGCACACATCAATCAGATAACTGCTGCAGCATATGGGCGCCTGGCAAACCTGAGAACAGCATTCCGATACCTTAGTAAGGAATCGTTCAAGACACTGTACACCGTGTATGTCAGGCCCATACTGGAGTATGCAGCACCTGTTTGGAACCCGCACTTGATAAAGCACATCAAGAAAATAAAGAAAGTACAAAGGTTTGCGACAAGGTTAGTTCCAGAGCTAAGGGGAATGTTCTATGAAGAAAGATTAAGGGAAATCGGCCTGACGACACTGGAGGACAGGAGGGTCAGGGGAGACATGATAACGACATATAAAATACTGCGTGGAATAGACAAGGTGGACAAAGACAGGATGTTCCAGGGAGGGGACACAGAAACAAGAGGCCACAATTGGAAGTTGAAGACACAAATGAGTCAGAGAGATATTAGGAAGTATTTCTTCAGTCATAGAGTTGTAAGGCAGTGGAATAGCCTAGAAAATGACGTAGTGGAGGCAGGAACCATACACAGTTTTAAGACGAGGTTTGATAAAGCTCATGGAGCGGGGAGAGAGAGGGCCCAGTAGCAACCGGTGAAGAGGCGGGGCCAGGAGCTAAGACTCGACCCCTGCAACCACAAATAGGTGAGTACACACACACACACACACACACACACACACACACACACACACACACACACACACACACACACACACACACACACACACACACACACAAACACACACACACATGGCAAGGTTAGTTCCAGAGCTAAGGGGAATGTCCTATGAAGAAAGGTTGAGGGAAATCGACCTGACGACACTGGAGGACAGGAGGGATAGGGGAGACATGATAACGACATACAAAATACTGCGTGGAATAGACAAGGTGGACAGAGACAAGATGTTCCAGAGAGGGGACACAGAAACAAAGGGTCACTCTTGGAAGTTGAAGACTCAGATGAGTCACAGGGATGTTAGGAAGCATTTCTTCAATCGTAGAGTTGTCAGGAAGTGGAACAGTCTGGCGAGCGATGTAGTGGAGGCAGGAACCATACATAGCTTTAAGACGAGGTATGATAAAGCTCATGGAGCAGGGAGAGAGAGGACCTAGTAGCGTTCAGTGAAGAGGCGGGGCCAGGAGCTGAGTCTCGACCCCTGCAACTACAATTAGGTGAATTAGGTGAGTACACATGAACATTTCTCCTGGTCAAAGAACTTGCACCAAAAATATGCATTAAGATTGGTGCTTGAGAATTAAAAGTCAAGAACCCTTGGCTGGAACAGTCCACAAAAAAACTGCACTACAACAACAACTGCTGCTGCTGCTGCTGCTGCTGCTGCTGCTGCTGCTGCTGCTGCTGCTGCTGCTGCTGCTGCTGCTGCTGCTGCTGCTGCTGCTGCTGCTGCTGCTGCTGCTGCTGCTGCTGCTGCTGCTGCTGCTGCTGCTGCTGCTGCTGCTGCTGCTGCTGCTGCTGCTGCTGCTGCTGCTGCTGCTGCTGCTGCTGCCGCCGCCGCCGCTTCCACTACTACTACTACTTCTACACCACCTCCACTACTGCTAGTGGAGGTAGTGTAAATAAGTGTAAATATGACTGAATTCGAAAGGTTAGGCGCCCAATACACAAGATGAATGCTGATTAAGAGACTGAGCCCAGGAGATAGAGTTCACCCCTAGAAAACTCATAGAGATGACTATACACAAGCATCAAGAGAGACCACGGATATGCCTAGTCTCCTTCAGTTTAACATACAGTAAACACAGATTAAAAAATAGGCAGTAGATTATTCCGTGGATGGAATAATTCACTAAAAATTCGCACTTAGGAACCTAATACCGACGTTTCTCTCCAGGATGGACCGAAACGCCGTCATAATATTCTGAGTAGGTGTTTGGTAAAGAAACGAGAACATAATTTAAAAAAAAAAATATACACAAAATTAGTACAATAATTTGAAAAGCCCATAACACAAAAAAATTTCCAAACAGTTTTACCCGTATAGAAAAAAAAATAATCTCACAATAATATTCCCAAATAAATAAACACAGAATCAAGTAAATAAATCACTGAACCTTTTTTGACGGGAAACTGAATCAAAATCGGTGTTAGAAGTGCTAGCGGGTGTACACTACTTGTAACTTGATGCTGCTATTTAGTTTGAAAGCACAGATTTTTGTCGATAGATATGTGCAATATGTGTGTGTGTACACAGTGTTGAATAACGCGTGTGCAGCGTTAGGGTAGTATATGTGCAACAGGTACACCAGGTATACTTGACAACAGTCTACAAGATTCTGCGATACTTTGTTAACGATTAATTAGTTTTCGGAGTAAACTTCGTCGTTTTTGTCATTGTTATTATTATTATTATTATTATTATTATTATTATTATTATTATTATTATTATTATTATTATTATTATTATTATTGCTATTTATTTTTTTTATTGATATTTACATATCTAGATTTTGTGTACATGGCAGCGTCTACCATAGTGCACACTTTACTGTGTCAGTATCGTCGTTACACAGGATATACACCGTGAAGTGTGTATCTCGAGCTGTATATAAAACTAGAGTTTATTTTAATCCCTATTTTCACATTAAAGTATTTTTGATATGTAGTTAACTGGCAATAATCTTCTTGTGTCCATAGGCTTTAAGCCCTAACCAACCAACTATTAACAGTAATGTTGTCATTACTGTGTATTGTGCTCTATACACCTCACGTCCTGATAATTGTGCACCTCATATCTCGAGATTATACTGCGGAGGATCGAACCTCCACCACTCCTTACACTTTCTGGGTTTCCGTAATATTTTATGTTATTTCGCCTATTTAGATTGTGGTATTTTTTTTCTTTCGTTCTACACGTAATAAATGTACGAAGCATTGATGTTGTTTTATTCTCTTCTCTCATTCTCAGATGTGACAGCTGTATGTTGTGAACATACACACACACACACATACACACACACACACACACACACACACACACACACACACACACACACACACACACACACACACACACACACACACACACACACACACACACATCGAAAAGTTAGCATGAATAACTAAGAGAGTAGGGGGATGGGGACACAAGAGTTCATGTTTGAACCCTACAAAATCATCTAGGCAACAAGGCAATTACACATTAAACAGTCTTCGATTTGGAAATTGTAAATAAAACACCACAAGTCTGTCAAAATTCCCGTCACGCGGCTGGAAACAACTTGCCAATAATTCAGAAACCAATCATTTCTCCTTGAAGTGTGTGTGTGTGTGTGTGTGTGTGTGTGTGTGTGTGTGTGTGTACTCACCTATTTGTACTCACCTATTTGTGGTTGCAGGGGTCGAGTCCTAGCTCCTGGCCCCGCCTCTTCACCGGTTGCTACTAGGCCCTCTCTCTCCCCGCTCCATGAGCTTTATCAAACCTCGTCTTAAAACTGTGTATGGTTCCTGCCTCCACTACGTCATTTTCTAGGCTATTCCACTGCCTTACAACTCTATGACTGAAGAAATACTTCCTACTATCTCTCTGACTCATTTGTGTCTTCAACTTCCAATTGTGGCCTCTTGTTTCTGTGCCCCCTCCCTGGTACATCCTGTCTTTGTCCACCTTGTCTATTCCACGCAGTATTTTATATGTCGTTATCATGTCTCCCCTGACCCTCCTGTCCTCCAGTGTCGTCAGGCCGATTTCCCTTAATCTTTCTTCATAGGACATTCCCCTTAGCTCTGGAACTAACCTTGTCGCAAACCTTTGTACTTTCTCTAGTTTCTTGACGTGCTTTATCAAGTGCGGGTTCCAAACAGGTGCTGCATACTCCAGTATGGGCCTGACATACACGGTGTACAGTGTCTTGAATGTGTGTGTGTGTGTGTGTGTGTGTGTGTCTGTCTGTCTGTGCAATGATGCTTGCATAGATTAACAGATATTCAGCCATGCACTAACAGGACTTCGAGCTTACATTTATTTAAAGATCCAGCAAACACATGCACACGTAAAATAAATAAATTTCACGACCTAGTTTGCAACACTCACAGACATGCAAATATTCAGTGACAGATGACGACGATTTTTGATGGATTGTCTGCATAAATCACCTCTTTGGATGATCCCCTTTTTTTACAGTGTTGAGGAGTTACGGATCGATGGAGGAGTTTCTCTCTGTGTGAGCATATATATAAGAGGTAAGTAAGGTGCTGGGCACTGTTACCTCGCTGTCAACGACAGATTAAAGGAGACATACACCTGTAACTAAGGCCCAGAGAGGTATGTATGCCGATATGTATGAAAATATTAAGTTGCAGAACACATTTTTATGGGGATAACGTTTCGCCCTGTGTAGAGCTTTATCAAGCGATGTTTTGATTAACTTCTTCACATAAATTATTTTTTAACTTGTGTCTTTGTCTTCAAGTATATAAATAAGTGACAAAAGAGAAGAAAGTTAGTAACACAGGACAGAGAGAAAGGCAAATGACAGTAAGATAGTAGCGCAGCAAAACAAACACGGATTACGAAAGGATGAATGTTCCAACAATTTCTACAAGATTATGAAGCAGAAAGAACTGGAACGGTGGCTATTATTTGAAACAGGCAGGACTGATATCTGAAGCAGGCAGGACAGGAACGATGGCTGTTATCTGAAGCAGGCAGGACTGGAACAATGGCTGATATATTAAAAACAATATATATATATATATATATATATATATATATATATATATATATATATATATATATATATATATATATATATATATATATATATATATATATATATATATATATATATATACGTCATTATCAAAAATCGACCAGCGTCAGTTTTTTTTTTTACAATGATGTAAAAGAGTTTAAAAAAGTAGCTAGGTGCTGCGAATGTTCTTAGACACTATAAATTTAATTAGGGGTTAAAAATTTAGCCACTAGCTTCAGGTGCAGATGAAAACAGCTAATAAATACAATTAATAACTACAAATGTAGTTAGGTACTATAACTGCAATTAAGAGCTACGAATTTAGTTGAGAGCTACCAGTGCATTTAGGCTCTACAAACGTGTCAGGAGCCACGTATATAATTAGGAGTTATAAACTTACGATCGAGAAAAGTAGCTAGAAACTACCAATGTAGTTATAAGCCATAACTCTGAAATACAGTATTGTAAATGAGGCGAGTGGGTGTAAATCCGCTCCCCCCTCCCCCTCCAAAAAAAACATGATAATAGAATAATAATCGAAACCAAAAATTAGAGGAAGGTGAAGATTCCGTGGACGAAGAAGAGGAAGAGGAGGATTCATTTGTGCAGAACAGAAATGCGAAATATGAAAGGCTTAGTGGAAGAAAAACTGCAAGTACCGCAGAAAGAAAGAAAAAACCCTCTAACCTTTGAGAAAATCGGGAACTACCTTTTAGCGTCAAAGGAAAACGGATAATATCGTTGACGTCTGAAAAATTGTGAGATACAGCGAAACATCTGTAAAAACTGTGAAATATCAATTAGCTGTAAGAAACGGGAGAGCACCGTTTAACGTCTGAAAACAGAGGGAAACAACGTTACCTTCTGGGAAAAGAAGAAGACACCTACTGCCTAAGGGAAAAAAATACTGGTAGTGTCTGAGAAACAGGTAAAGACTGTAAATGCCTGAAAAAAAAATTCATCCCGAGAAAACAGGAAATTGTTGTAAACATGTGAAAAGCATTGTACCCTACAACTTTATGTGAAGCCAGAGAAAGCAAGAAAAAAAAAATCCGCCGTTTTTCTAGGACATTAAATTTGTTTGGGTCGCTGCGAGACCCCAGATTGGTGCCCTCATACACCATAACCCCAGCTAAATGACCCATCCGGATTTAGCACATCATTTCTGAATATGATAACAAGAATAAAGATGCCCCGTAAGCTTTGTCCTCTACCTCAACGCAGTATTAGTTAGATATATTGGTACAGTGGTTTAGAAATACCAGTGAGGAAACACTAGGACATAATTAATACAAAATCTTTCGGTCCTGGGACCTTGATTACGGTCCCAGAACCTAGTGTTTCCTCACTGGTCTTTCTCAATCAATTTGTCGTTATCTAATACCAAGGTTTATGCCATCATGATACATGATACTGTCAAGTGGGGGGAAAACAGACAATGCAATCACAAACCATACCACGGGCGGGGATAGAACCCGCGATCAGAGTCTTAAAACTCCAGACCGTCGAATTAGCCACTGGGTCAGCTGGCTACAATAAGACTCATCCAACTAGGTATATTTATACACCAGAGGAAGGTTAGCATAGGCACCTCTGTGCCTATGCTAACATTCCATCAAGACAATAAATGATGGAGAGGGGTAGGATCTTATTCACTGAAATAAATAACTATAATGATCTTCGCAATGTTCCTTTATAACGACGTTCTTTACAGTACTTAAACATGAAGGTTCCTGCCAGAGACGTCATCAGGATCGCCGCTGAAACTGTCAGTATGAACTAGTCTCTCTGCACCTGGGTCACTAGGGCAGCAATTTACCTGTAAACTTATACAAAAAATTATTTTACCCTAAAAAAGGGATCAAAAGTAAACTCGTAAAGAGAACGCACTGAAAGAGATGTATTATTATTTTCCGGCATATAAGGCGCACTTTTTCCCACAAAAATTCTTGGAAATTCACCTTGGGCGTTATATGCTCAAGGTCAGGGTCAAGGGTAGGCATTGGTTTATGCTTTAGCAATTGTTTACTACCATTATGTTTCAACTGTCTGGAAACTCGTTTTATACGTCTCATACGATCGTGCGTATTAAATGCCGGAAAATACGGTACATCCCTCATTGTTTATAGTCTATGTTACCACAGTATTCAGTTAGTTTCTTAACTTTCAGGTCTATTGACTACACGTTGCACAGTAAAGCCGCAAGTCACCTGGACATTATCATCAGGGAGAGTTGTATCTATAAAATAGTGAATAAATTACTCTCACACTGTATATACACCGATAGGTATACATCTCTCGGTGTATATACACAGTATAAACATGGTGGTTTATCATGTTTAAATCCTGTCGACCACACGGCAGTAATTACACTATCAGTCAGTTAATCCCTCATGTTGGAATTAAAGTAATCTCTGCGTAGAAATACTTACGTATAAATGTGCATACACTGCGTCTCTCGGTGTATACACATTAACAGAGAATAAATCTCAGGCATACATGCAAAATGAGCATGTTGTTCACCTGCTCTTGTCATACTGTACTATTCTATAGTACTATCGCATAGTACTATCGTATAGTACTATAGTTTAGTACCGTCGTATAGTGCTCTCCTATAATACTCTCTACTAGTGTTCACCTATAGTGTACTCCTCCATACTGACACTAAGACACATTCAGTCCTTTTAATTTATAGATTGATTTGAAAAATATGAAGTCACAATACCGTGGCTGGAACAATCCACCATAAACCCGCACTGGCAAGACTAGCCTAATGACTACGTTTCTGTCTGTTCTGGCTCATTGTCGAGTCACAACATGACAGCGGTCTAGAACGGACCGAAACGTCGTCAGGAGGTGACTAGATTGCCTCGTTTACTCTTCATGGCAATTTAAGTCCTTTTGTATATTATTATTCCTACTTAAATTAAGTGTATTGTCTCATTACATACAATAAGAAATTTTAAGGTCTGCTTACATATGTCCACAAAAATGCACATGTACGTACACCAAAGATAAAGTACACATGAGCACGCACACGGAGAATTTTTTTTTTATAGCTGTAGTGATTTTATTAATTTTTAAGTAAGGTATTTAACTGTGAGTCAAAAAGATCTGAATTACATATTAAACGTAATAGGCTTTTGCTTCTTTTTTTTTAATCGGGAAATGTTTAATGGCAATATATAAGTTTTATTAAGTTGTATTTTTTATTGGATTTAATATTAGTATGTTTCTCTAATTCTCCTCTCTCTCTCTCTCTCTTTCTCTCCCTACTTTTTACTACCGCTGCTGCTTCTACTACCACTACTACTTCCACTACCATCCTTACTACCACTACTTTTTTCCCTCTCTTGATCCAGTCCCCGTCCCCCTCGCCTGTATATACTGGCTCCCTCACTCTTCTATGTTAGTGTGACTTTGTAAATGGTCCAAGTGGGACCGAAACGTCGTCGGAAGCTTCACTATCCTAAGTGCGGGTTATCTGTTTATTGTTCCAGTCACGGTATTGTGCCTTTTTGTTCTTTCTTTAGTGGGTTCCGTACATCGAAGTCATCATACGCGAAGACGGTAGTTACGAAGTAGACGGACCTATTGGTAACCTTCTCAAGATTATCGCCGAGGTAAACAAATTTGAGTAAGTCTTACAACACTGCAAATTCTTTTGAGCGTTACCTCCAAAGGTTTGTGGAGTTAGGAATACTTTTCCAAGTTTTAGTAAATTTGATTTGTAAAATGTCCACATAACTACATCATATTATAAAAAATATAATTAGAGAAGTATTATATAAGTAATAAATACTTAAAACAACAATTTCGCAACTGATAATGCATTACTTTAGTAGACAAAACTAAATTTCTCTGTCTGTCTGTCTGTCTGTCTGTCTGTCTGTCTCTCTCTCTCTCTCTCTCTCTCTCTCTCTCTCTCTCTCTCTCTCTCTCTCTCTCTCTCTCTCTCTCTCTCTCTCTCTCTCTCTTTACACAGGGTTTGAAAGGTTAAGGATCACTAGCTTTATTGACAAGTTATTTACAGGTTAAGGATTCCTAACTTTATTGGCAAGCTAAGAGCTGTTACCTACATAAACTCATTTGAAAGCATTTTTATTGTTATGAGACATACAAGTACGGGACAGGATGAAGTTGGAGTCATCCGTGGGCCAGCATTTTCATTTGATCAACTGACTTTATCTCTTTGACATCAATATGCTGTACGAATGAGTTCCATACTCGAGTTATCCTGGGTATATAGGATCTCAGATGGAGTGATGTTCTGGAGAAGGGTACAGCCAGAGTGAAGTTGCTTCTTTCTGCCCATCTTGTGGCATAAAAGCTTGTTTCACGCTGTCCTCGAAGTGGATCCAAGTGTGGTATTTTGACAATATTGGCCTTGTACATAACAGTAAGGCCACCCACATCCCTCCTATGTTGAAGGCTCTGCTGAAATGACAGATCTATCCAAGATGGGTCCAGGCGAGAGATGAGACGTCTTGCTCTGTTCTCTACTCTGTCAAGCAGTCGCAGATGAGAGGGGTGCAGGCAAACCAAGAAAGTGGAGCATACTCAAGGTGTGAGCGTACTTGTGCCTCGTACAGGATCTTGCAACCCCTACTGTCAAGCAGATGCGAGATACGGCGAAGTGCTGTAAGCTTCCTGGCTGCCTTGTTTGCAAGATTTACAACAGGGTTCTTCATGGTTAGTTTGGAATCAAATTTCACCCCAAGGATATCATCTTTTTCTCCAGGTGCCAACACCCTCCCATTCATCCTTACTACTGCACCAGCATTACCATCATGGTGCCTAGAGACGATCATCATTTGCGTTTTCTCAGGTACAAATGTTACTTGCCATCTCAGCTGGTGATTGATGTAGCTTAGAGCAGCTGGCATTTCTTCTCTTGGGTAAGTGAATGTCAGTGTACAGTCGTCTGCATATGCATGTGATTCTGGGATAAGATGAAGAAGGTCGTTGAAGTAGACATTCCATAACAATGAACCCAGCACGCTTCCTTGTGGAACTCTTGCCCCAATAGGATGTCTTGCTGATTCCGTTCCATTGAGAACTACACTTAGAGATCTACCATGAAGGTAATCACTGAGGAGACATAGCGTAGAGCCTGCAATTCCCAGTGCTTGAAGTTTTGCTAAGAGGCCCTGGTGCCACACCCGGTCGAAAGCGCCAGCAATGTCCAGTGCTACCACACAGCTGACTTTGGATTCATCCAGTGACTGGTGCCACTTAGTGGAGAGGTTTAACAACAGATCAGCAGCAGAGTAACCTTTCCTGAAGCCATATTGACGATCACAAAGTAGTGAGTGGTAGTCAAAAAAATCTGTCATTTGTCTTGAGATTATTGTCTCAAGGATCTTACCGTGATTGACAGGAGTGACACTGGTCTGTAGTTGCTGATTTCTGCTCTGCTCTTCTTTTTGTGAACAGGGACTACATTTGCCTCTTTCCATAGAGAGGGTCATTTACATTGTACTAGGCAGTGCTGAAAGATGCAAGTTAGAGGTGCTGCTTTGATGAGTGGAACAGTCTACCTAGTTGGGTTATTGAGGCTGGGACTTTGGGTAGTTTCAAATCTAGGTTGGATAAGTACATGAGTGGGAGGGGTTGGATTTGAGTGGGACTTTCACATCAGAGCTTATTTCTTGGGTGGCATTGAAAATTGGGTTGGGCAAATGTTTTGTTAGTGGGATGAATTGTTAAGGACCTGCCTAGTATGGGCCAGCAGGCCTCCTGCAGTGTTCCTCCTTTCTTATGTTCTTATGCTAGCTGGTCTGCACATCTTCTCAACAATCTTGGGCTCAACTTGTCTGGGCCCACAGCCTTTTCTTGGTCAAGTGATTTAAGAAGGAAATGCACTTCCTCCTGCCTTATTGTCACCACTGACAGTTTTGACACAGTTCTTGCAGCTAGCCAAGGAGGGTCCCTTGCTGGATCAGGAACTTGCATTTTGGTAGCAAAGTGTTCAGCAAAGAGGTCCGCCTTCTCTTGACTACTAGTAGAGGTGGTCCCATCCTGTCGATTTAGAGGTGGAATAAGTTCATCAGGCAGATAACCTTGTCTGTCCTTGACCAGGGACCACCAGATTTTGGAGCCTACCCTACCTGATGCTAGCTTTCTTTTAGTGTCCACCTCCCATTTAGCAATGGCCCACTTTTGAACATCACCCATATGCCTACAGGCTTGCGTGTGCAAGTTCCTGTTATAGGTGGTAGGATGTCTCTTATACCTTCGCCATGCTTTGTACTTAGCAGTAGCAGCCTCTCTACAACGAAAGCCAAACCAAGGCTGATCTGTAGGCTTCGTCACATATTGCCGGTGAGGAATGTGTTCTTGTTGTAGATTAAGGATGTGTCCAGTGAAGGCTTTCACTTGGTTGTCAACATCCCCTTGGAGAAGAGCATTCCAATCGGTGGTGGCAAGCTCAGAGCAAAGGGCTGGCCAATTACCTCTTTCCCATAGCCAGGTTGTGCGTGTGGACTCCTCACCTCGTTCTGTTGGGATCTTAAGTGTCGTAAAAACAGCCATGTGGTCAGACGATCCAACGTAACCGAGGGGTTGACAAGTGACTATGCCTTCTGCCAGATCACTCACTACTGGGTCAAGGGAGGAGCCAGAGATATGAGTAGGGAAATCAACAAAGTTTCTCATGTCAAACACTGCAGGAAGGTCATCAAAGTCCCTCTGTATAAGGTGCTGGTTGAGGTCTCCAACAATTATAATATGTTGACAGTTGTGTTGTAGCAGAAGGGAGTCAATATTTTCCATTAGGAAGTTGATAGGGTCTGCATGTTGCCACTGAGGTCTGTACATTGCACATGCTAGTACAGAGGTACTAGTGTTTATACAGAGCTTGAAGAACATCATTTCAAGATGTGTAGGGGTGGCAACATCAAT
The DNA here is from genome assembly GCF_038502225.1 of Cherax quadricarinatus. NCBI lineage: Eukaryota > Metazoa > Arthropoda > Malacostraca > Decapoda > Parastacidae > Cherax > Cherax quadricarinatus. The sequence continues at coordinate 23,660,955 of NC_091313.1, forward strand.
GTGCTGGGCATGAACACTTTTAGAGAAGCACACAGCAACACCTCCTCCTTGCCCTTGCCTGTCTCTTCTCATCCATGAGGTGTAGCCAGCAATTCTTGCAAAATTTTCTTGAGTCCTGTCATCCAAAAATGTTTCAACAACAGCTATCATGTCGGGACGTCGAGTGTTCACAAAACTATGTGTGATCTCTCCAACATTAGTAATGAAACCTCTAATGTTGGCCGACAGGATGCTGATAGACTGGCTCCTCATGATGAAGTGGTCAGCTTGAGGTGATGGGTGTGTAGGGAATGTAAGGTGCCTGCCCTTGAGAGAGGTAGGGTACTGAGGCAGCTGCAGGGATGTAGGTCTGTGGTCTTGTATAAGGCACAATCCCACCTCCTGGGCTGGGATAGGAGTAGCTAAGTGGGTGACGTGTGAGAGTGTTCACCAATTCAGAGATCCTGCTGGTTTGTTCTGAGAACAGGTCTCTAAACAGGTGGCCCTGTCTGTCAAGTTCCTTTTTCTTCCGACACTGGTCCTCCTGATGTCCTTTCTTGTAGCAGTAATTTCACCTGGTATCTCGCAGGCAGTTGTTGGCAGTGTGCCCCTTCCGGTGACAGCGAGAGCACAGCCTAGGTGCCTGGGAGGGTGGACTAGGATTTGTTGCACCTCCTGTGTTTTGCAGATTTGTCCTCAGATTCTGCCGCTGGAACTGTTAGTGGAGAGTGAGACGGCTGTAGATGTCTTCCTCCTCCACGTCCTCTTCCACGTCCTCTGCCCTCTCTCTCTCTCTCTCTCTCTCTCTAATATATATATATATATATATATATATATATATATATATATATATATATATATATATATATATATATATATATATATATATATATATATATACGTATATATATATATATATATATATATATATATATATATATATATATATATATATATATATATATATATATATATATATATATATGTGTGTGTGTACATACATATGCAATAAGATCACAGTAAATAGGTGATTTCAGAATATGCAAAACAACCACTGTGAAAGAATAGTGAAATTTCAAGTGCCTTTCATATTATCAAGGAACTATAAAAAATACATCAAAGGAAGGTATATAAAGGTCGAGACCACACCTCACCATCACATCCCACAACAAAGGAACACCTGTCGCGCGACGATATCCGACTCATAAGAAAGAAACACTGCAGCAGACCTGCTGGTCCCAACTAGGCTGGTCCTCACGACATCCCACTAACAAAGCACTCTATCCAAGAAATAAGATTTAGTATTTGTCTAATGCATTATTAAAGTCTTCCAAAATTTTATTAATAATAAATGAATCTAATTTATATAACCCAAATGTAATATTCATATTATTTTCAAAACTGCTTTTTATGAAACATGATTTAATTTTATTCCTGTCGACCATAGACTTGCTTGATACTACTTTCTTAACTATTTAAAAATCAATTGGATGGTTAAATTCTCTCACATGAATAAATAGAGCATTGGAATCTTGTCCAGTTCTAATGCTATATTTATGTTGCTTTAATCTTAGTTCGAGATTTTTACCAGTTTGACCGTAATAAACTTTATCGCAAATTTTACAAGGAATCTTATAGACACATCCGTCAGCATTTTGGGGGAAATTCTTAATCAAAACTTTTTTTTACTGTATCAAGATTTTTAAATACAACTTTGATATTAAAAGTCTTAAGAAGAGAAGGCATATCAACCAAGTTTTCATGGTAAGGGAGAACCAACAAATTTTTAGTTGAATAAGGCTGTTTGTACCTTCTTGGATTATAAAAAGTATTTCTAGCAATTTTAAAAGATTTATCAATTACGTTTCTTGGGTATTTCAGATCATTAGCTATTTCATAACTTTTGGAAATTTCCTCATCTACGAACTCTGGACTACAAATGTACAAAGCTCTCAAAAACATTGATGAGAAAACAGACAGTTTAACACTCTCTTGATGTGAAGAATAATAGTGTACATAGAAACAATAGGTTTTCTGTAAATTTTAAATCTGAATTCATTATTACCCTTAATAATTAAAACATCTAGAAAAGGCAATGAGTTATTTTTCTCAAACTCAACAGTAAAGTTTATTGAATGGATTAAGTTATTTAATTTAACAAGGAAATGGTGCATATCTACATTTTTGGGCATAAGACACAAAATATCATTAACATATCTGAACCATTTTGCTCTATTAGGGAGGATTGTGTTAAGCAACCTTGTTTCAAAAAATTCCATGTATAGGTTACTAAGAACAGGTGAAAGAGGATTTCCCATTGCCCTCTTTTACCTGTTCTTAGTAACCTATACAGGGAATTTTTTGAAACAAGACTGCTTAACGCAATGCTCCCTAATAGAGCTAAATATATATATATATATATATATATATATATATATATATATATATATATATATATATATATATATATATATATATATATATATATATATATATATATATATATATATATATATATATATATATATATAAATATATATATATATATATATATATATATATATATATATATATATATATATATATATACATATATACATATATATATGGGTCTATGAAAGATGAGGTGAATCATAGAATTGATGAGGGGAAAAGGGTGAGTGGTGCACTTAGGAGTCTGTGGAGACAAAGAACTTTGTCCTTGGAGGCAAAGAGGGGAATGTATGAGAGTATAGTTTTACCAACGCTCTTATATGGGTGTGAAGCATGGGTGATGAATGTTGCAGCGAGGAGAAGGCTGGAGGCAGTGGAGATGTCATGTCTGAGAGCAATGTGTGGTGTGAATATAATGCAGAGAATTCGTAGTTTGGAAGTTAGGAGGAGGTGCGGGATTGCCAAAACTGTTGTCCAGAGGGCTGAGGAAGGGTTGTTGAGGTGGTTCGGACATGTGGAGAGAATGAAGCGAAACAGAATAACTTCAAGAGTGTATCAGTCTGTAGTGGAAGGAAGGCGGGGTAGGGGTCGGCCTAGGAAAGGTTGGAGGGAGGGGGTAAAGGAGGTTTTGTGTGCCAGGGGCTTGGACTTCCAGCAGGCATGCCTGAGCGTGTTTGATAGGAGTGAATGGAGACAAATGGTTTTTAATATTTGACGTGCTGTTGGAGTGTGAGCAAAGTAACATTTATGAAGGGGTTCAGGGAAACCGGCAGGCCGGACTTGAGTCCTGGAGATGGGAAGTACAGTGCCTGCACTCTGAAGGAGGGGTGTTAATGTTGCAGTTTAAAAACTGTAGTGTAAAGCACCCTTCTGGCAAGTCAGTGATGGAGTGAATGATGGTGAAAGTTTTTCTTTTTCGGGCCACCCTGCCTTGGTGGGAATCGGCCAGTGTGATAATAAAAATATAATATAATATATATATATATATATGTATATATATATATATATATATATATATATATATATATATATATATATATATATATATATATATATAGATAGATAGATATATATATATATATACATATATATATATATATATATATATATATATATATATATATATATATATATATATATATATATATTTATATATATATATATGTACATATATATATATTTCAGCTACGTTTTGGTCCGTCCTCCAGATGGACTGTGGGGAGCCAAACAGCCTGATGGAACCTGGTCTGGTATGATGGGTATGCTGGATCGAAAGGTGGGTCTTGTGTGTGTTGGGGTGGGTGTGCGTGTGTATGTGCGTGCGTGTGTGTGTGTGTGTGTGTGTGTGTGCGTTTTTGTGTGTGTGTATGTGTGTGTGTGTGTGTGTGTGTGTGTGTGTGTGTGTGTGTGTGTGTGTGTGCACTCACCTATTTGTACTCACCTATTTGTGGTTGCAGGGGTCGATTCATAGCTCCTGGCCCCGCCTCTTCGCTGATTGCTACTAGGTCATCTCTCTCCCTGCCCCATGAGCTTTATCATACCTCGCCTTAAAACTATGTATGGTTCCCGCCTCCACTACGTCACTTTCTAGGCTATTCCACGGCCTGACTACTCTATGACTGAAGAAATACTTCCTAACATCCCTTTGATTCATCTGAGTCTTCAACTTCCAATTGTGACCTCTTGTGTCTGTGTCCTATCTTGTCTATTCCGCGCAGTATTTTATATGTCGTTATCATGTCTCCCTTGACTCTCCTGTCCTCCAGTGTCGTCAGGCCGATTTCCCTCAAGCTTTCTTCGTAGGACAATCCCCGTAGCTCTGGGACTAGTCTTTTTTGCAAACCTTTGCACTTTCTCTAATTTCTTGACGTGCTTGACCAGGTGTGGATTCCAAACTGGTGCTGCATACTCCAGTATGGGCCTGACGTAAATGGTATACAGAGTCTTGAACGACTCCTTACTGAGGTATCGGAACGCTAGCCGTAGGTTTGCCAGACTCAGCTCCTGGCCCTCCCTCTTCACTGACCGCTTCTGGGTCTCCCCTCTCCCTGTGCCATGAGCTTTATCATACTTCATCTTAAAACTATGTATGGTTCCTGCCTCCACTACATCGCTCGCCAGACTATTCCATTCCCTAACAACTCTGTGGCTGAAGAAATACTTCCTAACATCCCTGTCATTCATCTGAGTCTTCAGCTTGTTTCTGTGTCCCATCTCTGGAACATCCTGTGTGTGTTAGTTACCATTTTGTCCTAGGCACATGTCGATTAGACACTAGGCCTGTTGTATGTGTGTGTGTGTGTGTGTGTGTGTGTGTGTGTGTTTTGTATAGAATGCCTAACGTTCTGACTACAGGTTTATTAAGCAAATTTTACTGATTGTATTGGATGCTCACCTCACTCCTGGGTAGTTACGATCAGATAAGTGCAGTGGACACTAAGAACCTTTACACAAAGAAGTGTATATCTTTCGACATTTATACACTATGTGTGTGTGTGTGTGTGTGTGTGTGTGTGTGTGTGTGTGTGTGTGTGTGTGTGTGTGTGTGTGTGTGTGTATTTCCGGTTATTTGTATTTTCCAACTTGTGGTTGCAGGGGCCGAACCTCTTAACTTGACACTTGCTGGTTCACATCCTCCTTGCTTCGTGGGTCCTGCCATACCCAATCTCAAACTTTATATGAAGTCTACTTTCGCTATTTCGTCGCGTTGGTTGTCCTGCTTTCTGACCTCCCTGAGGCTGAAGAAATATTTGCTCACATCCCAGTGTCTCAACTAGTCTTTACCTTCCTACTATACCTTAGTGTTTCCGTTTCTCTCCTTTCAATTAGTCCATTTCTATCCATCCTGTCAAGTCCTGTGTGCGTGTATGAACGTGTCTCTCTATTTTCTTTAATCTTTTCCTTCATATTATCAACAATGAGCTACTCAGATGAGTTTCTTCTGTGCCACCAGGAAGTGGAGCTCGCTGTGGGACCCTTCACCATCACGCCGGAGAGGGAGACAGCTTGTGATTTTTCTGCTTCTGTTCACACTGATGACTTGGCTATCATGATGACCAGACCTGGACTCACCAACGACATCAGCGCCTTCCTCAGGCCCTTCTCTCTCCTGGTCTGGCCATAGACACTTTGATCAATGTTACATATTATTATAACGACATTGAACCAATGTCATATGCTGGATGGTTGGTTAATGGGTTTTTAAGTCTATCGACTGCACGAGAGTCATTAAGGTTCCATGTAACATTCTCGCCTCCAGCCAAGAATACTTTTTTCTCTAAAATTGAGACTAAAGTAACTCTCAGTGTATAAACATCTTAAAGGACAAAAAGGCACAATACCGTGACTGGAACAATACACAATAACCAAGTCGGACAGCAGGGCTTTCGCAAACTTCTCTCTCCTACGTGAGGGTTGTTTGTGTATAGACATCTTGTCTGGTGGTGAACTAATTACATGCAGGTTGAACGACAGTCGTGTTGTCGATAGTCTATAAACTCCATTAACCAATTTGGCCTCCATCTTGGCTTGCCTGCAGGTGTGGCTGCTCTTTCTGTGCAGTGCTGTGAGCATAGGAGTGGCCTTGGCAGGGAGCTTGTGGGCAGAAGGCAAGATGTTCACTTTTCCTACGATCCTCCTGATAGACAAGACGCCCCTCTTTGTTCTCCAGACACTCACACAAGACAGTGAGTGTACAGGGACTCTCACGGATCTTATTCCATCAACACATCAACAACATTTTCACTGTTCACTCTCACTCTTCTTGTGAATCATTACTATTGTGACATCAACGTCATCTTCTTTCATACTGAATGTCTTCTCTTATTCGCTACTTTTAAAATTTTTTTTATTCTAATTTGTACTTTAAACATGGAAGTATTCCAGTTTCATTCACTATATATATATATATATATATATATATATATATATATATATATATATATATATATATATATATATATATATATATATATATATATATATATATATATATATATGAGAAACAGTCGCAGACAGGCGATCTTAACAATGCAAAACAAGCTAAAGGGGTTGGAAATCTTTAGCTTAAGTACTTCTCAGTGCGTCATCAGGAGCTGTGCAATGTTGCAAAGGCAACATCAACAACAGCAACAAAGGCACAACATCAGCAAAAGTAACTGTGTCAACTCCCATTTTATATTTGAATCTGCATAATTTGGACCAAGTGGTCTCAGTCTTCTGTAAACATACAGACTTCCTGCCTCTCTCCATCAGGTCCTAAGTGGCTTCCCATGAAGGATGGTGGTCGCCTGGTTGCTGCTACCTGGCTCTTGGCATCGTTCGTCTTCGCCTCCTCCTACAGTGGGATCCTGACGGCCATGCTGGCGGTGCCTAAGGTCACCATCCCCATAGACTCCGTGGCTGACCTGGTGTCCCAGACTAAAATGCCCTGGCGTCTCGAGGCGGGGTCAATGAAGCCGCAATTCTTCATGGTAAAAAAAGACATTTTGATAAAGCTACGATAGATCAGTTTAAAAATACATTCTGTATGAAATATACCTTTAATGTCCTTTATTTATACTTCATATGTATATACTCCCTCGAATTAGTAACATTTTCATGATGAAGTGCTAAACCCACATGCGTGGAAGAGGAGGCCTTACTCCAGTTCCTTGGATCAAGAGACCTTGAAGTTGTACTCCCCACAAATGATATGGATTTTTTCTA
>NC_091313.1:23673073-23695573 GCF_038502225.1 Cherax quadricarinatus
CATCTGCTATCCTATTCTCCGTCTTATTCTTAATTCTTTCAATAATAACTCTACCATACACTTTACCAGGTATACTCAGCAGACTTATCCCCCTATAATTTTTGCACTCTCTTTTATCCCCTTTGCCTTTATACAAAGGAACTATGCATGCTCTCTGCCAATCCCTAGGTACCTTACCCTCTTCCATACATTTATTAAATAATTGCACCAACCACTCCAAAACTATATCCCCACCTGCTTTTAACATTTCTATCTTTATCCCATCAATCCCGGCTGCCTTATATATGTATATATATATGTATATATATATATATGTATATATATATATGTATATATATGTGTATATATGTGTATATATGTGTATATATATGTATATATATGTATATATATATGTATAATGTATATATATATATGTATATGTATATATATATGTATATATATGTATATATGTATATATATGTATATATGTATATATATGTAGATATTTATATATATATATATATATATATATATATTCATCTTTAATTTACCTGCGTCTATATTATTTATGCTCATTTGATTTGTAAAATAAAGCTACTCTACTTAAGCTATTCTGTATGATGCAATAAATATATTCATGCTAACGATAATCTTACTTTACCTAATATATTAAAAATCACAGAAAGGGACGGACCGCCAAAGAGACATCACAAATCAATGACATATTTGTAGTACGTAGATAATATTTAGATAATTCACATATAAATATGTTTTAAATAAAGGGGTTAAGTATACTCTCCTGAAAAATATAAGCCACAAGCATTACATATTAAATATCTTACATTATATACAGGGCGTGTTTAAGTACACTAACTCATCATACTTTCGGAAAGAATTATTTTTAGCCTATACCGAGATGAAGTTTTTTTAAAGGTTGCTTTAGGAAAATTATAGGTTAATATGAGAACTCGTCCACTGTGAAATATGTAGCGGCTTTTGACTCTCAGTGAGTTAAACGTCCCAATATTTATTGACACTTTAGATGGGAATGAGCTGTAAATGTTGTATAAATAACACACTGCATGATGGAGCCGCCTTCACTCCTCCTAAAGTCCAGCCTCAGAGACTTTGATGGCGTATAAATAAGGGTTAGTGAGAAAGTTTAGCTCCCACACATCAGGCAGCTGCAGCAAGGTTGAGAGGTGAGGTGATGGGGGGGATATGGGTTGTGAGGTACAGGGAAGGTTGTGAGGTGAGGGTAGAGGTTGTGTTTGAAGGTACAAGCTGATCGATGTATGTTGAGGGAAGAGGTTGTGAGGTGACAGCTGAGGCTGTGTTGTAAGGTTAGGAAAAAGCTGAGGGTTAGAGGAGTTGTGTGGTGAGAACAGAGGATGTGCATGAGAAAGACCGATAGCAGCAGAGGACATGTATTGTATAGGTGCGTGAGCCAAGGATAGAAAAGCTTAGGTGAGGATAAAGGTTGGGAGTTAGAGGTGTGTTGTGAGATGGTTGCAGGGCTGTGTGATAAGTTTGGGTGACTCGTTGTCAACAATGTCTCCATGAAAAGGTAGGTGTGCTTTCTAAATATACGGCCTCAAAGAAACCGTTGATCACTACAGGGAAGGACTAGAAGATTAACACTGAAAACATGATGGCTGTCGATACAGGGTAGGACAGGGCAACGACAGATTGTTATAGAAAGACCTTGGTGCTGGAGAAGCTCTCTTCATTATCTCACAATGCTAGACGTTGCATGAAGCCTACAGACTTAGTGCTTCCCTAGAAACAAACTACAGTAATGTACGAGTTTTACTATCAGTAATAAACTTTAGTAACAAAAACAATTTGGAAAATAAAGCTACAAAATTTTTTAAATAATTTTTTACTCAATCAAAACATATAGACTGACTCAGGATAAGCACAAGAGGTGTATTTCTCTCAAAGTGTAATTGCTGAGTTTAATCCCTAATTTAAGTTTTAAGATATTTTCGACTGGTGGTGAGAAAGGTATATACAGCCTTGATGACCCTCGTGCAGTCGAGAGATTTAAAAACTCCATCAACCAACCCACAGCCTAAATCCACTTCAGAAAATTTCTTTAAGTTCTTCGATGATAGACCTATTGAATCACAGTCTTCTGTAGTGTATAAATACACTCATGAAAAGTTTCTCATGAAGTCTATAAATACAATCATCAACATTGTAATGCTGTAAAGATTTTATTGGTAAAATGAAGCGTCAGTTACATGTTAGCATCTTTAAGCGCCTGGGAGGTGTTGTTAAGATAAACACGCCGTTAGTTATCCTGATTGTCAACATCGTTAAGTCGCGGACTACACCCTAAACATGAGCTACTTTACTGTGGTATTCATTCTTTGTAACACTATGGTGCTGATCGCTGTGATCCACCACTATGGTGGTGGCCACTGTGATCCATCACCATGGTGCCGATCACTGTGATCCACCACCGTGGTGCTGACCACTGTGATCCACCACCGTGGTGCTGACCACTGTGATTCACCAAGATGGTGACGACCACTGTGATCCACCACCGTGGTGACGACCACTGTAATCCACCACCATGGTGACGACCACTGTGACTCACCACCGTAGTGCTGACCACTGTGATCCACCACCACGTAGCTGGCCACAGCAATCCAACACCATGATCCTGCCCGCAGTGGAGTTTTTACACACTGCTCCAGGACACCCAGAAATATTTAAAAATCCTTATCTACTAATTTCCATATCAAATTCTCTTTCTGCATTAAAATATATGGAAGATCTGGGTGGAACAGCAACCTCCGACGATGTCACCTCCTCCAAGAAGACACATTATGATTGCCGCTGAAGAAGTGAGTGCTTTCCCAGCTAAGTTGTCTTTTGTAAAATTTTTTACATGACGTGAATCAGTCTGTCACCAAAGTGAATATATTCAAGGCAATTAACTTAATTATTTTTGGTGCTAAGAAAGATTTAGCTTTGCTCAGTGTTAGATTTTTCTCTTTAGTATGAAAAAATATTTTGAAATTGTCATGTTTAAAAAATAATAATAGTAATAATAATAATAATAATGTTACTGTTATTATTATTATTATTATTATTATTATTATTATTATTATTATTATTATTATTATTATTATTACCGTTATTATTATTTACAATAATAAGAAGACTAAGAGTATATTTATTCCTAAATGCTAATACAAACATGATTAGTCTCTTGCTTAATCCCCAGACTAAAGCTAAGTAATACATAAATAATGATGTAAAGTAAAAGGACACAAGTGCAACTAATGTGACATTTATTGTAGCAACGTTTCGCTCTCCAGGAGCTTTATCAAGCCATTACAAACAATACATGGACACAGAGGGTATATAAAGGCTCAGAGTGAGGTGAATACTAGTGAGGTACCATTTCGATGTTCACTAGTGGTAGTAGTAGTAGTAGTGGTAGTGACAAAAGTAATTAATTCGAATTAATTGCTTTTGTCACTACTACTACTACTACTACTACTACCACTAGTGAACATCGAAATGGTACCTCACTAGTATTCACCTCACTCTGAGCCTTTATATACCCTCTGTGTCCATGTATTGTTTGTAATGGCTTGATAAAGCTCCTGGAGAGCGAAACGTTGCTACAATAAATGTCACATTAGTTGCACTTGTGTCCTTTTACTTTACATATTGTCGGTAATTCTACCAACTTTATTATAAATAATGATAAAACAAAGGATTCTGATAAATATCGATTAAAAAAATAATCAGTTAAGGTTTACCATTCAATAAAAAAATTACAATTCATTTAAATTTAAATAAATCGAATAATTTGTGTACCATCTCGAGTAATTTCTTTTCTACCCACTTTATTATCGTGACTTTGGTTTGTCTCCTTCACAGTGGATCCCCTGGACCAAATTTACTGAGACAGACAAAGGCATCATTAAAATCACTGGACCTATGGGTAACCTCCTTGAGATATTTGCTGAGAGAATGAATTTCGAGTAAGTTTTATGGTTTTTTTGTATGTGTGTGTGTTTATGTCGTTCTTGTACGAGTTTGTGTTTGTTTATACGAACATGTAGTGACTGCTAAACTGTGCTAGAGACTGTGTAGGAGAATGTGCTAGAGACTGTGCTAGAGACTGTGCTAGAGACTGTGCTAGAGACTGTGCTAGAGACTGTGCTAGAGACTGTGCTGGAGACTGTGCTGGAGACTGTGCTAGAGACTGTGCTAGAGACTGTGCTAGAGACTGTGCTGGAGACTGTGCTAGAGACTGTGCTAGAGACTGTGCTAGAGACTGCCATAAAGACAGTAGTGAGCAGTGACACTCATCCAGTTAGTGAACATACTAATATAATGACTGCTTTGGATAGTGTTATTCATCTTATGAGTAAGCATACCTCCATGAAGACAGAATTAGGTAGTACCACATAACGGCAGTATTGGGCCGTGTCACTCATCCTGTGAGTCGACATACAGTAATTGAGATAGTATTGGGCAGTAATCATCCTGGAAGCGAATATAGCTGCGTAAAGACAGCTTTGGGCAGTGTCACTCATCCTTCGAATAAACATAATGCAATAAATACATTAATGAGCTGTACTACTCAGCATGTGAGGGAACATACAGAGGTAAGTTTGCCATTTGGAATTTGTCGAGCTCTCAGAATTTCTAACCTCTGTAACTCATCATTCTCCTGGCTTTGTTAGACACTGTTTAGTTTACTTTCGGTGATAGCCGGTGAGTCTACCTACCTGGAGGGTATTCTGGGGATCAACGCCCCCGCGGCCCGGTCCATGACCAGGCTTCTCGGTGGATCAGGGCCTGATTAACTAGGCTGTTACTAAGGACCATCTTTGTCTTCTCTCGGACAAATTCATTACATTTTGAGGTATCGCTTCTTCCAGAAATAGAGATAGATTGATATGTCAACAGAGAGAGAGAGTGAGAGAGAGAAAGAGAATCAGGGACATCTACACAAACTCTCTCTCACTTACAGATACGAGCTGGTTCGTCCACTTGACTCATTGTGGGGAATTAAACTGGAGAACGGGTCCTGGAACGGAATGATGGGTCAGGTCTACAGGAATGTGAGTCACTCCACACACCTCAGAGTCAGCTGTTTCTTGTTTGTAAACAATTATTTCATAGGTATTACAAACGATATATATTTGGATAGTATGGAAATTATTACTATTAGTAGCAGTAGTAGTATTTACTCAGAGACAAATATCTAATACTATTACCACTACTACAACTACTGCTACTACTACTACTACTGCTACTACTACTATTACTACTACAACTGCTACTACTACTACTATTACTACCGCTACTACAACATTCAGTAAAAACATAAGTAATAATGTTGTTTATATTATTTACTTTTCTTCTATTTTTATCACCAACTCTCATTATAAGTATTATTATTATTATTATTATTATTATTTCTTCATTATCATGCTTTTAACAATCATCCTATATTAACAAGCATGGACTGGAATCGTTCATTTAAACTTGTTACTTTAGTTAGAGATTACAATTATTAAGTTAGTCATTCACACACAACATTTGCTTGGTAGCTTAATGGGACCAGAGATTCTCTGTCCACCATAAGAGAGATATATATCTCTTTATTATTGTAACCACGAATAAGCCGAAGACTCGAACCCATGTAGTTTTGGCCAGCCTCATGGTAAACGAAAAGCACATGACGCTCTAACCAAAACGACATGGGTTCGATTCCTCGGCTAGCCGCAGTGTTGTTATTGATATCTCTTTATGTATACTGTTTGTGCGATATATACCTCTCTGCAAATACACTGAGAGGTACACATTTATCAGTGCATATATTCTGAGAGATACTGAAATGAGGTATACAGTGATACCTCTCATATCCGAACAATATGAGCCGAGACTGGTTCCGAAACACGGAGTTTCCTGATACGTGAGGGGGAAAAAATGCGCATCCGTACCGTCATATCGCCATCCGTACCGTCATATCGCTATCCATACCGTCATATCGCCATCGGCGACGGCGTTGTAGGTTTAACAAACGAGTCCAACGTCGTTTGGAGGTGGGACCAAGCACTCTGGGCTCGAATAACAGCCTCCCGGATTTCACAGACCACAGGACCATAACTTTTCAAATGGGCTGTGGACAGTGGATGCTCCAAATACTCCAAAAGCGTCTCGACACCTGCCCTTGCTACTGAAGTTTTTGGTCTTGCAGGTATTGGGTCGTCGTCGTCACTTTCAGAATGTTCCGGGTGCAACACTGATCCTGCAGTCTCTGCATCCATCAGAGATTGCACACCAGGGTCGTCTTCGTCACACTCTAGCCAGTCCTGTACGTCGTCTTTTGTAGTTTTTTCCCAGCCTTGGACCAACCTGCATCCACGTGCGACAATATTTCCCTCTTTTTTCTAGAGTAAGCACATTCCTGGCCGTTTTTGGTGCCATACACAAGATAGCCAGGACAAAACACAGTTGTAATAATGCTGAAAGGAAGACGAAGAGCGAGGCTCCTAGTGGCCAACCGGTGTACTAAAGTGCGCGCCAAGTCTGATTCAGCGTTCTGCCGTATTCGAACGACTGTTCGGATGCTTCGGTTATGATTTTAGAATTTTGCTATTTCCCAGGGCATGTTCGGACATTGGCGAGGTCCGGATAATGGCAGGCCGGATATGCGAGGTATCACTGAGAGGTGCACTTACTTTGAAACATATATATATTGAATGGTGAATATACTTTGAGAGATATGCATTACGATATATAGTGATGTGTGTGTGTGTGTGTGTGTGTGTGTGTGTGTGTGTGTACTTTGAGAGATATACCTCTCTCGGCGTATGAACGTTCAGCTTTGTGTAGCATCATGAACATATCATCGGGCTGCACTCATTCATTCTATGAACATCCTGCAGGAGGTGGAGTTCGCTCTGGGCCCCTTCGCTGTAACTCCTCAAAGGGCAAACGCTATCGACTTCTCTGTAGCCGTCCATAGCGACAACCAAGCCATCATCATGACAAGACCCACTCTCCAGAACGATATCGCTGGGTTCCTCAAGCCTTTCAGCAAGGAGGTGAGGGAAAGAGAGAGAGAGAAAGAGAGAGAGAGGCACACAAACACAAGCAGCCAGGTACATACAGGAGGGCCCCGCTTATACAGCAGGTTAGGTTCCGGGCTGTTTCTGTAAAGCCAAAATCACTGCTAAAGTGAAACATAGCCTTTTTTTCACTTTCAAATGCATATAAAAGCCTGATAATATGTTTACACTATCATATATTAAGTGAACAACAGAGCTAGGCATAAAAATTGCATATACAGTACACACATTACTTACCTTAAAATGTTTTCATTAGATTATAGTGAGTGGTAAATATATTTACTATAAGCCCGAATAAATGAAAAATGGGTATAAATGAAAGCCTTTACATTAGTGAAACGCCGTAAACTGAAGCGCTATAAAGCGGGGCCCTCCTGTATACTCGAAGCCAATGGAGACTGATGCGAACTACAGCTCTGTCATCGAGTCAACTGTGACACAAAGGATTAGCAAATTAACTCCTTGTAAACTCAATTTTAAAACAATTAAAAAAATCTGTATACAAAAACAGTTTATAATCACCTTTTTAGTGGGGTGCTTTGATGCTAGAGAAGGGCTCTTCATCCAAGAAAGTGAATCTATCCTTCGCTTTCCAGCATCAAACCTCACGGCCTCTCATTCCATAGGCATTGTATGATCTCTGCTGGTTTAGAGCTGCCCACGAATATTATAACAATAATAATAATAATAATAATAATAATAATAATAATAATAATAATAATAATAATAATAATAATAATAATAATAATAATAATAATAATAATAGCAATAATAATAATAATAATAATAATAATAATAATAATAATAATAATAATGACTAAATTATAATTAATAATAAAAGTAATAATAAATTTTTTAATGATAATAATTTATTAATAATTTTTTGCAGGTGTGGATTCTGATTATAATGAGTCTCCTTAGTGTGAGTCTGGCCATGGTGCTGCTGGAGGCGCTGGAGGGATGGATCTTCAGCATCACCACACGGAAGGCTGTACCCAAGATTCTCATGTGGATGTTACAGACTCTCACCCAGGAGAGTGTGTACTGGCTCTTATTTCTTATTTTTGAGAGTTGTCTGGTTATGGGCTCTCTTGATCCATTAGTATAAATGCTTTATTTCTCGTCTATGTTTACCATCCTTATACCTTACGTACTGGCCAGGAGTTTTACGACTCATTCACCATGGGTTCTAACCCCGACCTTACCGTGGTTCATCCTTCTGTCCCTCTCCCAGACCCGCGGTGGCTGCCGAAATGGGATGGAAGCCGCCTGATAGTGATCACCTGGCTCCTGGCATCCTTCGTCTTCACCTCCTCCTACAGCGGGATCCTGACGGCCATGCTGACGGTGCCACGGGTCACTATACCCATCGACTCCCTGGCTGACCTAGTGGCCCAGTCTCACCTGCCCTGGCGCCTCGAGTCTGGTGCCATGATGCTGACATACCTCCAGGTTTGTCAGCATTTTGTTTGTCAGTCTCTGTTGCCGTTGGCATAGCACATGAGTTTCCCAGCGAAAAGCAGTCGTTGGGCATGAAGAAAATAACGCAAAAACCAGCTTTTGTTGGGACCTTGTCTTGACAAAGCTGGATACGGAGAAGTAATGACAACAAAAGCTGGTTTTGTATGTTGTCTTAATATCTTTATGTGTTGGTATAAACCTCTTCAACATTCATCAACAGATGACACTGTGTCAAGAAGACGCGTTTACAACGCAACCCCACCCCCTCAAGGGAGGTGTTCCTTGTTGCCGGTGAGAAGCTCTTGATGCAAGGAATTGAACCTGTCTTCCCCTTTCGTGGATCGAACCTGAATGCCGCCCATTCTTCCAGGCGTTTTATGACCCTTTGCGGGATTAGGGCACCTCTGTGAATGATATAATAACATTTTGAACACATGAGGAACTTTTGTGTAGAAGACGTTTCGCTCCTCATTAGGAGTTTCTTCAATCCAATATAAACAGAAGACTCTCATCGTGAGCGAAATATCTCCTATATGCTACACGTGTGTATTCTTTATGTATCTGCCGTTACTAGTTATCCCGATGCTGTGTATAGATAACACTGTGTGCCACTAGTATACACCTGCCAGTATAATACAATACACTAACTGTAACGGATCATACATGGAATTCAATACACACTGCATTCTGCGTCTGACACGTCCCTGAACATGTCCGCTTGACCATAAATTTCCTCCTGATTAATTTGTCCACCTGTCCAGGTGGAAATTACCGATGCTTTGAAATTAGATAGATCCGAGTGCATCTAATAATATACCTAACATAACATTATTGTACTAGGAATTACAGCTAGGCACAATCTGCATTCCCATTTAAAAAAATAATTATATATATATATATATATATATATATATATATATATATATATATATATATATATATATATATATATATATATATATATATATATATATATATATATATATATATATATATATGTAATACTTCTTTAAAAATCCAGGAATCTGAGGACGAGGTGCGACGTAAGGCCTTCACTGGGATGTCTGCCACCATCCCAGACTGCTGGTCGGCGAGGCAAGGCATCGCTAGTGGCAAATTTGCTGCTATCTGCGACGAGACTACCATGAGGAAGTCTATATCATGGGATTTCAGGTAATTTAATAATTCTGTAAACTATAGTTGACATAAAAGACCTTATTTTAGAATTATAACAATGACATGAATGGTCTGTTTTTTAATGTATAACACTGGCATGGATTTGCTTTTTCAACGGCATAAGTGACATAAATAACCTCTTCAAGAGAATATTGACATGACTGGGTCTTCATTAAGCATAATTATGCAGTCTGTCCACCTGGTCATGGACCGGGCCGCGGAGGCGTTGATGTCCGGAATACCCTCCAGGTAGACAGGCATTTTCACAAGCATGACAGTCGATTTCTCCTTAATCTAAACCTGGACACAATTTTGTTTCGCTAGGTTTAATTACGCTATGTAGATTAATATATATTTAAGTATGGATAACCGGCGATAACCAAGTAATGTAAGCGAGCATCCTGCATCTGATAATCTGGGACAAATGGTAGTCTTTTAAAGCGGTGATATCCTCTCGCCCTCTGAACAAAGAATACTAAGAATCTTGAAGCGATTAAATTCACAGAAATGACTGAAACAGCGTCCAATTTTAATTTGTAATTGTTGGGGGTCACTTGTGTATTCTTCAAGCCACAGCATTATAAATCTTATTCATTATTCTTGGCATCATGAGTGAATTTCTTGCCAGCACCAGCGGCCAGTGTCACCTGTACATAGCCAGGGAGAGAGTCTACTCCAACCTAATGATGTGTTTGGCCTTCAAGATCAACTCAACTTACCTGGAGAAGGCGAACAGTATGTAAGTAGAGTAGGAAAGTTTCTTTTTTTTTTTTTTTTTTTTTTTTTTAACATGGTTTGACAAGGTTAAGGATCCCTAGCTTTATTGACAAGCTATTTACAGGTTAAGGATTCCTAACTTTATTGGCAAGCTAAGAGCTGTTACCTACATCAGCTCATTTGAAAGCATCTTTATTGTTATGAGACATACAAGTAGGGAACAGGATGAAGTTGGAGCCATCTGTGGGCCAGCATTTTCATTTGATCAACTGGCTTTATCTCGTTGACATCATCATGCTGTACGAATGTGTTCAATACTCGAGTCATCCTGGGTATATAGGATCTCAGATGGAGTGATGTTCTGGAGAAGGGTACAGCCAGAGTGAAGTTGCTGCTTTCTGCCCGTCTTGTGGCATAAAAGCTTGTTTCACGCTGTCCTCGAAGTGGATCCAAGTGTGGTACTTTGACAATATTGGCCTTGTATATAACAGTAAGGCCACCCACATCCCTCCTATGTTGAAGGCTCTGCTGAAATGACAGATCTATCCAGGATGGGTCTAGGCGAAAGATGAGACGTCTTGCTCTGTTCTCTACTCTGTCAAGTAGTCGCAGATGAGAGGGGGGGGCAGGCAAACCAAGAAAATGGAGCATACTCAAGGTGTGAGCGTACTTGTGCCTCGTACAGGATCTTGCAACCCCTACTGTCAAGCAGATGCGAGATACGGCGAAGTGCTGTAAGCTTCCTGGCTGCCTTGTTTGCAAGATTTGCAACATGGTTCTTCATGGTTAGTTTGGAGTCAAATTTCACCCCAAGGATATCAACTTCTTCTCCAGGTGCCAATACACTCCCATTCATCCTTACTACAGCACCAACATTACCATCATGGTGCCTAGAGACGATCATCATTTGCGTTTTCTCAGGCGCAAATGTTACTTGCCATCTATTTCCCCAAGCTGATATAGCTCTCAGCTGGTGATTGATGTAGCTTAGAGCAGCTGGCATTTCTTCTCTTGGATAAGTGAATGTCAGTGTACAGTCGTCTGCATATGCATGTGATTCTGGGATGAGATGAAGAAGATCGTTGAAGTAGACATTCCATAACAATGGACCCAGCACGCTTCCTTGTGGAACACTTGCCCCAATAGGATGTCTTGCTGATTCCGTTCCATTGAGAACTACACTTAGAGATCTACCATGAAGGTAATCACTGAGGAGACATAGTGTAGAGCCTGCAATTCCCAGTGCTTGAAGTTTTGCTAAGAGGCCCTGGTGTCATACCCGGTCGAAAGCGCCAGCAATGCCCAGTGCTACCACACAGCTGACTTTGGATTCATCCAGTGACTGGTGCCACTTAGTGGAGAGGTTTAACAACAGATCAGCAGCAGAGTAACCTTTCCTGAAGCCATATTGACGATCACAAAGCAGTGAGTGGTAGTCATTTGTCTTGAGATTATTGTCTCAAGGATCTTACCAGTGATTGACAGGAGTGACACTGATCTGTAGTTGCTGATTTCTGCTCTGCTCTTCTTTTTGTGAACAGGGACTATTCATTTCTGCCTCTTTCCTATAGAGAAGGCCATTTACACTGTACTAGGCAGTGCTGAAAGATGCGAGTTAGAGGTGCTGCTAGCTGGTCTGTACATCTTCTCAACAATCTTGGGCTCAACTTGTCCGGGCCCACAGCCTTTTCTTGGTCAAGCGATTTAAGAAGGAAATGCACCTCCTCCTGTCTTATTGTCACCTGGAGTACCACTGACAGTTTTGACACAGTTCTTGCAGCTAGCCAAGGAGGGTCCCTTGCTGGATCAGGAACTTGCATTTTGGTAGCAAAGTGTTCAGCAAAGAGGTCCGCCTTCTCTTGACTACTAGTAGAGGTGGTCCCATCCTGTCGATTTAGAGGTGGAATAAGTTCATCAAGCAGATAACCTTGTCTGTCCTTGACCAGGGACCACCAGGTTTTGGAGCCTACCCTACCTGATGCTAGCTTTCTTTTAGTGTCCACCTCCCATTTAGCAATGGCCCACTTTTGAACATCACCCATATGCCTACAGGCTTGCATGTGCAAGTTCCTGTTATAGGTGGTAGGATGTCTCTTATACCTTTGCCATGCTTTGTACTTAGCAGTAGCAGCCTCTCTACAACGAAAGCCAAACCAAGGCTGATTTGTAGGCTTCGTCACATATTGCCGGTGAGGAATGTGTTCTTGTTGTAGATTAAGGATGTGTCCAGTGAAGGCTTTCGCTTGGTTGTCAACATTCCCTTGGAGAAGAGCATTCCAATCGGTGGTGGCGAGCTCAGAGCAAAGGGCTGGCCAATTACCTCTTTCCCATAGCCAGGTTGTGCGTGTGGACTCCTCACCTCGTTCTGTTGGGATCTTAATTGTCGTAAAAACAGCCTTGTGGTCAGACGATCCAACGTAGCCGAGGGGTTGACAAGTGACTATGCCTTCTGCCAGATCACTCACATCTCTGGGCCAGAGATGTGAGTAGGGAAATCAACAAAGTTTCTCATGTCAAACACTGCAGGAAGGTCATCAAAGTCCCTCTGTATAAGGTGCTGGTTGAGGTCACCAACAATTATAATATGTTGACAGTTGTGTTGTAGCAGAAGGGAGTCAATATTTTCCATTAGGAAGTTGATGGGGTCTGCATGTTTCCACTTAGGTCTGTACATTGCACATGCTAGTACAGAGGTACTAGTGTTTATGCAGAGCTTGAAGAACATCATTTCAAGATGTGTTGGGGTGGCAACATCAATGTGCTGGGCATGAACACTTTTAGAGAAGCACACAGCAACACCTCCTCCTTGCCCTTGCCTGTCTCTTCTCATCCATGAGGTGTAACCCGCAATTCTTGCAAAATTTTCTTGAGTCCTGTCATCCAAAAATGTTTCAACAACAGCTATCATGTCGGGACGTAGAGTGTTCACAAAACTATGTGAGCTCTCCAACATTAGTAATGAAACCTCTAATGTTGGCCGACAGGATGCTGATAGACTGGCTCCTCATGATGAAGTGGTCAGCTTGAGGTGGTGGATGTTTGTAGGGAATGTAAGGTGCCTGCCCTTGAGAGGTAGGTAGGGTACCTGAGGCAGCTGCAGGGATGTAGGTTTGTGGTCTTGTATAAGGCACAATACCACCTGCTGGGCTGGGATAGGAGTAGCTAAGTGGGTGACGTGTGAGTGTGTTCACCAGTTCAGAGTTCCTGCTGGTTTGTTCTGAGAACAGGTCTCTAAACAGGTGGCCCTGTCTGTCAAGTTCCTTTTTCTTCCGACATTGGTCCTCCTGATGTCCTTTCTTGTAGCAGTAATTACACCTGGTATCTCGCAGGCAGTTGTTGGCAGTGTGCCCCTTCCGGTGACAGCGAGAGCACAGCCTAGGTGCCTGGGAGGGTGGACTAGGATTTGTTGCACCTCCTGTGTTTTGCAGATTTGTCCTCAGGTTCTGCCGCTGCCGCTGCTCTCTCTCTCTCTCTCTCTCTCTCTCTCTCTCTCTCTCTCTCTCTCTCTCTCTCTCTCTCTCTCTCTCTCTGTCTCTCTCTCTCTCTCTCTCTGTCTCTCTCTGTCTCTCTCTCTCTCTCTCTCTCTCTCTCTCTCTCTCTCTCTCTCTCTCTCTCTCTCTCTCTCTCTCTCTCTCTCTCTCTCTCTCTCTCTCTCTCTCTCTCTCTCTCTCTCTCTCTCTCTCTCTCTCTCTCTCTCTCTCTCTCTCTCTCTCTCTCTCTCCCTCTCTCTCTTTCTACCTCTCTCTCTCTCTCTCTCTCTCTCTCTCTCTCTCTCTCTCTCTCTCTCTCTCTCTCTGTTAGTCGTAGAAGCAGTAGCAGCAACAGTAGTAGAAGAGGCAGTAGTAGTAGGAAAAACTGTATAATGGCTACATAAATGTCCATATCCGCAGCTTGTCAGTATCACCATGCCATTTCCATCCTCGTCTCATTATGGTTACATTTTTTCCTTCCAGCATTGAGATGTTGCGTGACACGGGAGTGTTGTCCAAGTGGCTTGAAAATGAGATCACCAACACTAGCCAGTGTCTGCGTCCCCCGGCCTACGACCGCGGCCACGGCATTCAGCCCTTGGGCCTTGACTTAATCCTTGGTCCTTTGCTCATTGTGCTTGCAGGTGATAATTAATTATTGTTTTCATGGGGAAGAGGAAAAGGGCTAAGCCGGTATGGGGCAGAGGGAGGCATTCAGACAGGATCCAGTGAGGAGGATCTAGGAACCTGGAGCCCGCTACGAAGTGAGTGTTGCGTGGGGAGCTGTAGCGGGGTTATCACCAGCAGTCTTACGGGTCAGATTACTATTATTAAAACCATAACTTAGCGCTTAACCAACAAAGGTTATACGGCTCTGCGAAATAATAAAAGTAACGCTGGAGAACTAGGTATGACAGACATTTGCTACATCATAACAGAGCAGGAGAGAGAGAGAGAGAGAGATAGATGGGAAACCTGCAAAATCTAGGACTGGGAGGCTTCGCCATTCCTTCCCCACATACGACCAGGCCACAGACCGAAGGAGCTAACAGGAATACTGATGGGACAGAGATGTAGGTTCTTGTAATAAGGTTAATAATACTCATACACTATACGAAGAGCTGAATCCGTGTTGGCCATTCTGAATATAGAATTGTGAAATCTCGACCCTCCATCCGGTGATAGCAAGACAAACATTACTGTACACACCAACAACAGTGCAGGATATATAGGATGACTGAAGAAGGATTACACAGACTCCCTCATGCACTTTCTCCAGATTTTTCATCACTGTTATGAAACAGGAGGGAGAGGATAAGCCAGGAAGGGCAAACATATTTCATATACTGGATTAATTTGCAGCAAATATTCAAAATGTCAGGATTAATTCCCATGTCTTATATTTTGTGAGGTGCTTAAACTGTATGGAAGAAGTGCTGTAAAATATCCAGAGTACAGAGGTAGTTCGCTCCTCCCATTTCAATTACGTATTATGACTAATAGATTTAATGATTCAGCAATGGGGTGAGGAAGGTGTTTGTTACTAAGGTGTTGGAGCACATTATAAAGTGTTTTGGTAGCGTAGGATGGGATCTGGTGAAGGAGGAGGAGTGTTTCAAGGAGAACCTGGAAGTATCAATGTGCGGATAATTGTGAGGACAAGACACAGGCTGCAGGACAAGCTTTTATTGGTAGTACATTTCGGTCACTTTAGACTTTCCAAAACTCTGCGCAGAACGAAACTTTGTCCCGGTTAAATTTTTTTATATAAACTGTATCACCTTCTCATAAGTTTCAGGAGCGTTTTTGTAAAAACTTTTCATTAATTATAGCAGAGTAATTTTTACGCAGATAACGAAGCTGAACACTGATAAAAATTCTCGAAAATAATGCACTGTCTCTCCCTGTCAGGTTTGTCGCTGGCTCTTCATGTATTTGCTGGAGAACACTTGATTCACCTTCTTCTTCCGGAGAAGCCATCGTCATAACTACAGAGAATTTTTTTATTCATTTCAGTCTTCTTCTAGAAACAACACGCACGCACACACACACACACACACACACACACACACACACACACACACACACACACACACACACACACACACACACACACACACACACACACACACACACCACCACAACAACAACAACAACAACAACAACAACAACAAACTTACTTCATATTCATCATGTGAATTTAAAATCTGCTTAATTAATATAGTTTGACTTATTTTCATCTCTAAATATAATAAAGTATATCCTGTATTAACCTCCATATACATGGATACCGTCTGATAAATGTAACATGATATAAGTCACACTTAATAAAAGCATGAATCACTGACGTTCATATTATCCTGTTTCATTACTCACGTTTAAAACTTTATAATTGATTATAAACGTGAAAAAGATTTGAATGGTTTGAAATAACAAAAAAAGGCACAATACCGTGACTGGAACGATACACAAATAACCCGCACATGTAAGAGAGGAGCTTACGACGACGTTTCGGTCCGAGTTGGACCATTTGGGGTGTGACTTTGTAAATGGTCCAAGTCGGACCGAAACGTCGTCGTAAGCTCCTCTTTTCTATGTGCGGGTTATTTGTGTACTGAATGGTTTTCGTATCACTAATAAGAACATAAGAAGAACATAAGAACGAAGGAACACTGCAGAAGGCCTACTGGCCCATGCGAGGCAGGTCCAAGTCTCCTACCGGCTTAAGCCAATGCACCCAACCTAGTCAGGTCAGGTCACATTGACTTAAGGGAGGAACACGGCAACCGACCTGTTAGCACAAGCTATCAGGTCTAACTCACACCCACCCACATCTACTCATGTATTTATCCAACCTATTTTTAAAGCTACACAACGTTCTGGCCTCTATAACGGTACTTGGGAGTTTGTTCCACTCATCCACAACTCTATTACCAAACCAGTACTTTCCTATATCCTTCCTGAATCTGAATTTTTCCAACTTAAAACCATTGCTGCGAGTCCTGTCTAGGCTAGATATTTTCAGCACACTATTTACATCCCCTTTATTTATTCCTGTCTTCCATTTATACACCTCAATCATATCCCCTAATTCTACGTCTTTCTAGAGAGTGCAGTTTCAGGGCCCTTAGTCTATCCTCATAGGGAAGGTTTCTGATACATGGGATCATCTTTGTCATCCTCATTTGTACATTTTCCAGAGAATTTATATCCATTCTGTAATACGGTGACCAAAACTGTGCAGCATAATCTAAATGAGGCCTAACCAAGGATGTATAGAGTTGAAGAACAACCTGAGGACTCCTATTATTTATGCTTCTTGATATGAAGCCAAGGATTCTATTAGCTTTATTGCGAACACTTATGCACTGTTGTCTTGGTTTCAGATTACTGCTAACCAGAACTCCTAAATCTTTTTCGCAATCCGTAATATTAAGATCTACATTATTTAGTTTATATGTGGCATGGTTATTGTCCTGTCCAACATTTAGAACTTTGCATTTGTCTATATTAAACTGCATCTGCCACTTCTCCGACCACTGCATCAGTCTATTCAAATCTTCCTGGAGTGCTCGAATGTCCTCGTCAGAATGAATTCGACGGCCTATTTTGGTGTCATCGGCAAACTTGCCGATGTCGCTCTTTATGCCCTCATCTATGTCGTTTATGTAGATTGTGAACAGCAGGGGGCCCAACACTGACCCCTGTGGAACACCGCTCGTGACGCTTCCCCACTCTGATTTCTCCCCATTTATGCAAACTCTCTGCTGCCTATTTGTCAACCATGCCTCTATCCAGGAAAAAATTTCTCCTCCTATTCCATGTGCTTTAATTTTCCTCAATAGTCTCTGATGTGGGACCCTGTCAAAAGCCTTACTGAAGTCCATATACACAATATCATATTCATTACCATGATCTACCTCCTCAAATACCTTAGTGAAAAAAAGTTAATAAATTCGTAAGGCAGGAACGCCCCTTTGTAAAACCATGCTGAGATTCGTTGATTAATTTATGCTTTTCAAGGTGGCTACGAACTGCCTCGGCAATTATTGATTCCATAAATTTTCCCACTATGGAGGTTAGGCTTATTGGTCTATAGTTCGAAGCTAAGGACCTGTCACCTGTTTTGAAAATAGGTATCACATTTGCCATTTTCCACTTATCTGGCACCATGCCAGTTTGTAGTGATATGTTGAAAAGATTAGCCAAAGGTGTGCTAAGCTCCTCTTTACATTCCTTTAGAACCCTTGCATACAGTTTCATCAGGGCCTGGGGATTTGTTAGGTTTTAATTTATCTATTTGCCTAAGGACCATGTCACTTGTGACCCTAATAGTGCACAGTTTATTATCGTCCTGTTCTACATAATTTATCATTACTGGAATATCGCTGGTATCCTCCTGTGTAAAAACTGAGAGGAAGTATGTGTTAAAAATTCTACACATTTCCTTATCACTGTCAGTGAGCTGACCCGAGGAACTTTTGAGTGGGCCTATCTTGTCCCTGATCTTACTTCTGTATACCTGAAAGAATCCTTTTGGGTTAGTCTTCGATTCTCTTGCAACTTTAACCTCATAATCTCTTTTTGCTTTTCTAATTCCCTTTTTTATTTCTCTCTTTAACTGAATATATCGATTTCTTAATTGCCCCTCTCCTCTTTTGATTTGCCTATATATGCCTCTCTTTTGACCAATCAGATATTTTAATCTATTGTTCATCCATTTAGGATCATTTTTGTTTGATCTGATTTCCCTATTTGGAACATAATTTGACTGAGCAGCTAGAACTATGCCCTGGAAAGCATCATATCGGCAACCATCACCACCTACCTGACCCTTAGTCAGGTCATTCCAGTTCAGCCCACCTAAGTAATTTTTTCAGTCCTATGAAATCAGCCAAGCGAAAGTCAGGGACGGAGACTTGATTGCCATTATTAGGGGAATTCCATGATATATTAAAACTGAGTGATTTGTGATCACTCTCCCCAAGCTCATCATTAACCTCAAGATTATTAATTAGTGTTTCCCTACTGGCAAGAACCAAGTCAAGGAGGTTATTTCCCCTAGTTGGCTCTGTCACAAACTGTTTTAAAAAACAATCCTGGATCGTATCAAGAAAGTCACCCGACTCTAAATTTCCTGTCAAATTGCTCCAGTCAATCTGTCTATAGTTGAAATCTCCCATTAGCACAACATTTTCGTATGTAGATGCCTTACGAATTTCGTCCCATAGAAGTTTACTGCACTCCCTATCAAGATTTGGGGCCCTGTAAATCACACCCAAAATTAGTTTTTCTCGGCCCTCGAGAAGCTGTAACCAAACAGATTCAGTGGCTGACGCTTCTAATTTAATATCTTGTCTAACACAACAATTCAAATTGTCTCTGACATACATCGCCATTCCACCACCCTTCCTGTTGACCCTGTCAGTGTGGAATAATTTATAGCCTTGTATGTGACATTCAGAGGGCATCTCTCTATCTTTCAGATTGAGCCAGGTCTCTGTTATAGCAATAATATCTATGTTTCCTGCACTTGCAATTAATCTTAGCTCATCTATCTTATTTCTAACACTCCTGCTATTAGTATAGTAAACCTTAAGGGAGCTAGTCCCTTGCTGCCCTCTGCTGTCCCCCTTTGTTTGCTGACCTGTTCTATTGTCTTTATTTATAACTTCATGCTGAATGCCTTTTATACATTTACTGTTTCCAACCCTAGTGTTGCAACCTGCTTGTTTCCCCACACACACCCATACCTCTATCTTCCATCAGTTTAAAATCATAGGCATTTCACCAATGGCCTTCTCAATCGAGTCTGCAAGTGCTACCACCCCAGCCCCAGAGAGATGTACCCCATCCCTTGCATACATATCATGTTTGCCATAAAAGCTGTTCCAGTTGTCAGTGAATGGGATTGCAAGTTCCTTGCAGTATCTGTCTAGCCAGCAATTTACACCAATTGCCCTAGACAACCATTCATTTCCTACTCCCTCTTCTAGGCAAGATGCTACATATGATTGGGATCCCTCCCTTAGACTTAATGAAATATATAGCTGACCTGTACTTATCTAGCAGCTCTTCTCTCCTACCCTTCCCAATATCATTTCCACCAGCACTGAGACAGATAATGGGCTTGTTCCCATTACCTGACATGATATTATCCAGCCTGTTGACAATGTCCCCAACACCAGCTCCAGGGAAGCACACTCTATCTCTCATCTTCTTATTCCTATTACAAAAAGCACGGTCAATATATCTTACCTGAGAGTCACCAACCACAAGAATGCGCTTACCTTCATTAGCAGGGGGAGTAGTACATATCCTCGCACACGTTCACTTAGAATGTCATCTTGGCATTTAAAATTTCTAAACATTGCCTTGTTTCTGCAACTTATGTCCATTGCATTGTTGAAGATAGCCTCTTAGAGGAAGCGTCGTCACTCTGAACTCCTTTATGACCGTCCATATACAAAACCCGCACATAGGAGAGAGCTTAAGACGACGTTTCGGTCCGACTTGGACCATTTACAAAGTCAATAACAAAAAGGAGAGGAGGGAGTATATATAGGCCAACAGACAAGGACGGGACAAAAGAGGTAGTATATATATATATTATTATTATTATTTTTTTTATTATCACACTGGCCGATTCCCACCAAGGCAGGGTGGCCCGAAAAAGAAAAACTTTCACCATCATTCACTCCTTCACTGTCTTGCCAGAAGGGTGCTTTACACTACAGTTTTTAAACTGCAACATTAACACCCCTCCTTCAGAGTGCAGGCACTGTACTTCCCATCTCCAGGACTCAAGTCCGGCCTGCCCGTTTCCCTGAATCCCTTCATAAATGTTACTTTGCTCACACTCCAACAGCACGTCAAGTATTAATAACCATTTGTCTCCATTCACTCCTATCAAACACGCTCACGCATATATATATATATATATATATATATATATATATATATATATATATATATATATATATATATATATATATATATATATATCATAAAGAGAACCCTTGCTACAGCTGGATGCCCAGCCGAGAGGGAGCCCCGATCACTAGCAGCCAACAATACCCAAAACCCAGCAAACCGCCCCGACGGGATCACCATCTATCCTTGGAAGAATGGCAAGCTCTTAGCATGGGACTATACCTGTATGTCCACACTGGCTGACACCTATATCCATCACAGTGTGGGGCGACAGGGAGGAGCTGCTGACCACAGGGAGGAGTACAAGATCAGCAAGTACAGGGACACAAGCCAACAGTATCAATTTGTCCCAGTGGGATCATAGGGAAAAAATGTCACACGTTTCCTTAAAGAACTGGGTTCCAGTCTCATCGACACCACTAGGGACCCAAGGGCAGCCACTTTCATGTTCCAGCGCCTCAGCGTGGCCACCCAGAGGGGAAATGCTTGCTGCATACAAGGCTCGCGTCCAGCTTCGGAGGAGCTGGAGGAAATCCATATTCTTTAACATATTGTACCATTGCATTCATGTTTGTATTTTCTGTAAATGTATTCTGTCTCTTAATATTTTTTTCTATAGAATATAAAATATAGGGGGGGTTACCTGGAGGTTACCTGGAGGTTATTTCGGGGATCAACGCCCCCGCGGCCCGGGCCATGACCAGGCCTCCCGGTGGATCAGGGCCTGATCAACCAGGCTGTTACTGCTGGCCGCACGCAGTCCAACGTACAAGCCACAGCCCGGCTGATCCGGCACTGACTTTAGGTATCTGTACAGCTCTCTCTTGAAGGCAGCCAGGGGTTTATTGGCAATTCCCCTAATTGTAATAATGTTGGTAGAATTACCGACAATATTTAAAGTAAAAGGACACAAGTGCAACTAATGTGACATTTTATTGTGGCAACCTTTCGCTCTCCAGGAGCTTTGTCAAGCCCTGGAGAGCGAAACGTTGCCACAATAAAATGTCACATTAGTTGCACTTGCGTCATTTTACTTTACAATTCCCCTAATGCTTGATGGGAGGCTGTTGAACAGTCTTGGGCCCCGGACACTTATGGTGTTTTCTCTAAGTGTACCAATGGCGCCCCTATTTTTAATTGGGGGTATTTTGCATCGCCTGCCCAGTCTTTTACTTTCGTAGGAAGTGATTTGTGTGTGCAGATTCGTGACCCATCCTTCCAAGATTTTCCAAGTGTAGATTATGATATATCTCTCTCTCCTGCGTTCCAACGAGTACAAGTCAAGTGCTTCCAAGTGTTCCTAGTAGTTAAGGTGCTTGACAGAACTTATACATGCAGTGAACGATCTCTGTACACTCTCTAGATCTGCAATTTCACCTTCTTTGAATGGAGATGTTAATGTACAGCAGCATTAAAGCCTAGAGAGAACAAGTGATTTGAAAAGGATCATCAGTGGCTTGGCATCTCTCGTTTTGAACATTCTCATTATCCATCCTAGGAGAAGAAAGCATTCAAACAGCTCCGGGGAGAACCTTGAGTTTTCCCTGAGGTACGTTTATTGTCTTCTCTGTGGATGAGGGTCCCCAGTCCAGTTATAGAGGTGGTACCTATATAATATATATATATATATATATATATATATATATATATAT
>NC_091313.1:23700573-23718073 GCF_038502225.1 Cherax quadricarinatus
TATATATATATATATATATATATATATATATATATATATATATATATATATATATATATATATATATATATATATACAGTATATATATATATATATATATATATATATACAGATAGATACATACATAGATAGATATAGGTATTTATATTCAAATAACTAGGTTCATAAACGGATGATAAGTCGCAATGAACGGCTTTCAATGAGTAAGAAGAGTACTGGGAGGGGACTCGATCCGTAGTGCTTGTGCATACCAGTCCTAATCCTGTAACCTCTCAGTCACGGAGTTTACAATAGAATGTATCACGAAAGCTTCTGGGGTTATGGTATGAGACTGTAGAGTCATAGTTGATGCCAATGACGTAACCCAGTTAAAGTTCTGCAAGTTGTAAAAACATCCTATTTTAAGCTCTATTCCTGAGTACTTACGGCGTTGGGCCTGGTGTCCGCAAGGACTACGGTTCAAGAGAGTCCCTACCCAGTATTCTGTTTATTCATGCAATGAAGTGTATATCTTTCGGGGAATATCCACTTCAAGGTGTGTATCACTCAGTGAGTGTATGCAGAGGAGTATGTATCTCTGGGTATATGCACCAAGGAGTGTGCATCTCTCACTGTATATACATTGAGAGTTTACCTTAATTCCTATTTTAAGGATTAAAATTGCAGCCTTAATGATCCTCGGATGATCGAGAGATTTTAAATCTAACAAATTAACCATAATATATTATTTTTATGAAATTCCTGTTCATTATTTATATTTTATTATTAAACTTTGCAGTAATATTAATTGTTTGAAAGTCTTATCCTCTTTGTGTACTCCGAATATTTTTTTTTTTTTGACTTTTCCAGATGATCTCAAAAGAAAAACCTCATATGTTGACGTAGACATCAAATACATGGGACCAGCGCATGATTTTTTAAAAATAATAATCCTCACGAATCAGGTCTGAGTGTGAGAAAGACCTGCCTTGCATGGGCCAGTAGACCTACTGAATTGCATTAAATAAGACATAAATGAGACATATCAATAAGTCATATATAATCAAGTCAGGAAAATACTTACATTCAAGACAGGTGAAAACCATTAATCAAGATTATTATTATATAGACGGGGAGGGTTGAACTTGTTTGTGGTATGCAAAGTTTGGTGACTGCTAGAACTTCAGTCTGCTAAGACGGGCAAGAAATCAAGAGAAATAAACCTCGGTAAACAAGGTAAACAAGAGAGACAAATGTACTGTAAACAAGAGCGATAAAAGCAGGGTAACCAAGGTAAACAAAGATATAAAAGCACGCAACCAAGGGAGACAAGAAAGAGAAACAGTAAAGTATTGATCATGACAGTTCCCCGGAGACCATTCATCAGGATAGCCGCTGAAACAGTAAGTAATTGTTGTTTACATCCCTTGTTATTACGCTGAATGACATCAGTCAATATATCAAGCAAGTGTAATCAATGTTAAATTTAGAATAAGCTTGCTAATCATTTATTTGCAGCACACTTTCCCTGCAAAAAAAGAAATATGAAATCAATGTTGATAAACTTTTTTTTTTAAATTTTCAGTCAAGGAGAGAAGATTGGGAGGTGAGGAAGTCCCTGTAAACATATGCAGTTCAAAAGGACTCATAAATTTTTGCTTAAAGTCATTTGTTATTCGTTGCATGTATATATTCTTGCGATGCCAGCACCTCCTTGTCCAGAATCATTGCTCAGCTTCCGTGCGTTTATGAGAGGCAGTCTCCAATCTGGTGTCGTTCATTACCAGTCAGGATATTAATTTGTTATGCTTGGCTTCCAGAATGTATGTATTTAGCGTAATATTGTCTTTGAAATATTATGCGATGTTTTTGAGAATAAAATAGGGTATAAAATTTTGTGTCTGCTTTTTTCTCTATTATCTTAATCTCATCTATCTAGACTTAAGGAAGGATAGCTAGACCGTAGTTAGTCCTCAGCAAATAGACTCGATTATTTATCGATCGTAAAGTCTAGTGCAGTCTATCTATTTGCTTGTTCTCTCGAGTACTCAAATGTACTCCGGTGTCCTGCCATGTGTTCTAGTGTACACTCTCTCCCATAGTGGGTGCCTTACACACGGGTCAGCACGCTGCCCAACGGAGAACTGGGGATTGACGGCCCCATCGGTAGCATGGTCCACATTCTCTCCGATATCATTGGCTTCGAGTGAGTCTTAAGTCAGCTGGTGTCTATGTATATACCACCTCTGATAATAAAAAAAAATAATAATGATTATCATCAGAACAATACTAATAATAAAAGAAACGAATATAGCAGCAGCAAACAGCCTTAATATCACCATCAACATCATTAAGAAAAACACCATCATCAGTAACAACAGCTACAAAAACATCAACATCGTCATCATCTTCAAAATCATTATCTTTATCACCATCATTTTATAAAAGAATTAACAGTATGGAAGAGATAGAGTAATACTAGAAATTATAGAAGAGGATAGAACGTAACTTTAGGAACCTCAGTACGTGTTCACTGAGGTACGTCGTGTAACTGGGACTATTAACCTCACTTCATAATTCACGAGAAAGAGAATTCTTTTATTACATTTAATTTTACAGCTTCGAGCTGGTCCGACCTTCGGATGGATTGTGGGGAGCCCGGCAGAGCAATGGATCTTGGACGGGCATGATGGATTTGGTGCACAGGAAGGTGAGTATGTCAGGAGTCACTGATGAAGCTGAACAAGCTTCAGCAACAATTCAGTCGCTGAAACTTGTTCTATAACGTGTGTCTTTTCTTCACTATTGCCGATGGTAGGATATATACATCCAGTCTGATATGTTGTGCCTTTGTTTCAATTTATCAGACTTCGATCTTTGCTTTCACCACGTAATGTTACTGGGGAAATTTACTCATACGGAAATGCTACTTTACTAGCTGAATGAATTACATTATTTGTAGCATCATCTTTCTTTCCAAATATCTCTGTTTGCAACACTCATATTTTGCAAGTTCGTTATAATATCACTATACATTTTCTATCTATATTATCTCCAAATTTTGTGCCAGAATACTTTCCTGTGGAGTTCCCTTGATAATGAGGTATTCAGAGTAGACAGACACATTACTTAACAGTACACGTCGGAGTGACCTTCCTTTCGTATCAGCAACGCTGAGCAGCTCAGATTAGTTACCTCTGTGCCAACAGGAGGTGGAGTTTGCAGTGGGACCGTTCACCATCACGCCGGAGAGGGAGACAGCCTGTGACTTCTCTGCAGCTGTTCACACTGATGACTTGGCTCTCATAATGGTCAGACCTGGACTCACCAACGACATCAGCGCCTTCCTCAAACCCTTCTCTCTCCTGGTCTGACAACAAACCTGGGTTAAATAAAGTTCACTTGGATTGGTTCATTTAACTATTGGTTGTTATTTCCGAATTAAGGATGAACGTAAAATAAACAGCAAGTATATATTTCATGTTAGTTACAGGTTACGGCTCATAATGAAAGTTATCTTCAGTAATATTAAAATAGCAATAAATACTCTTTCAATGTTGTTATTTCGTCTATTTCACATTTTTATGCAACAAGGAGAGCCTAGAAATTATGTTTTCATCTGATATACTTAAACGAGATAATTCTCAGATAATTTTCATAATTACCCAAAAAACATATATACGTAAGTGCACTTCTGATATGGGCTAGTCCTTACACCCCCAAGCATCTTAACCTCCTTCCGTAGGTGTGGCTGTTGATTCTGTGCAGTGCTACGGGTCTTGGAGTGGCCATGGCGGGGGTAGTGTGGGCAGAGGACAAGGTGTTCGGCTGCCCCACCATCTACCTGCATGAAAAGGTCGCCATCTGTGTCATCCAAACCATGACCCTGCAGGGTGAGTGCTTGCTTGATGTAGCAGTCATGTGGTAATATACTATAATGTTCATTAGCTATAGTGATCTCTCTCTTATTTGGTATATATATATATATATATATATATATATATATATATATATATATATATATATATATATATATATATATATATATATATATATATATATATATATACATATATATATATATATATATATATATATATATATATATATATATATATATATATATATATATATATATATATATATATATATATATATATATATATATATATATGAACAGCAGCTTTGATTTTGTTTAATATATTTAAGCAGAAGCGCTGAGCCCGTAGGGGTCTTACGGTCCCTGAGGAATGGAAAACACTCAGGATTGATCCAAGGAAGAGGGGACAGATTCAATTCCTTGGATCAAGATCCACTCACTACCATTAAGGAACGTCTTTTGAGGTGATAGCTTAGAGAAGAAGGTGAAGTTTTCTTAATTCAATGGCATGCTGCTGTTAAGGGCATGGGAAAAAACACGTTTTGATCTTTAAAAAACTGTATAAGGTCATGCCTTAACAAAGAGTTTCACAGAAACGTTCTCCGAATAAATGCTTGTTGTTCAGAGTGTTTCTTGTCTCTGTGAACTTCTTTTCCTACCTGTCTCTTTCACAGGATCTGACTGGCTGCCCAGGTGTGATGCAGGTCGCCTCATCACAGCTACTTTGGTTTTGGCCTCGTTTGTGTTCACCTCAGTCTACAGCGGGATCCTGACGGCCATGCTGACGGTGCCACGGGTCACCATCCCCATAGACTCCCTGGCTGACCTGGTGGCTCAGACTAAACTACCTTGGCGCCTCGAGGCGGGATCCATGATGCCTGAGTACTTAATGGTAAAATTCTAGCGGAATGACTGATTTTCCTAAAGATCCAACTACCTCTGACTCTGGTAATGAAAACTGGATGATTTTTTTGTCAGTCCAGGACCATTATCGAGAATGGAATGACGGAAAAATCTTCTAGTTTTGATCTATAATGCGTAGACTAGTTGCGAATTCTTCTATTTACATTATCGTAGCTTTTATTATTCGTCATGATAGTTCATTTTGTTTTTAGAATCTCACAAGAACCGAGATCTACTCTCACCTTCTTCCATCAGCCTGACAACATTCATCAGGCTTTGCTTGATCCCTAAGGGTTTAGCGATCACCCATGAATATAATAGATAATATAATCAACTCTAGATAACAATGAAAGCAACGTGAAGAGATTTCATCTCCTTTAGGAGTCCGGGGACCCGGTAAGGCAGAAGGTGGTGACGGCGATGTCTGGCACCTTCCCTGACTGCTGGGCCGCGCGCCAAGATATCGTTAAAGGGAAGTACGCTGCCCTCTGTGACGAGACTTCCATGAAGAAGTCTATGTCCTGGGACTTTAGGTGAGTTCCCCAGAAACACTTGTCATGTTCTAAGACTCGAGGTGAGGTACTGTAAACATTTATTAAACGTCATCCCTTCCTTTGGACTCCAGGTGAAGTCATAACGAACATTTATCAAACGGTATCCAGTGTGTAGAAATTATGGTTGCGTACCAAGCTTTCTCCCTCACCACCCAAAAAAATAATCATACAGGATGAATATTTCCCGTAGATTTGTGTGAATTTGAACATAATTCTGAGATATTCTTAAATAAATCTGTGTGAATTCGAATATAATACTGACAGTTTTATAAATCATGAATGAATATTATACATGTTACGATTACCATTGTGGATCCTCGTTTAATTTTACAGTACGACTGGGAAGTGTCACCTGTACATCGCCAGTCAGAAGGTGTATTCCAACGCTATGATGGCTATGGCTTTCAAGATCAATTCCACATACCTGCAGAAAACTGACGAAATGTATCCAGCGGTTTCAGTTTTCTTTCATGTTTATAAAATTGTTTATTCAGATATTGTCGATCTGATAACCTGTTGCATTTTTCTAGGAATTTGTAGTGAATTTTCAAATATATTCGTTATGAATGGCAGTCACATTGTTTTTGCTCTATGTTTTCTCGTAATTTTACTATTATTTATTATGAAGTGACAGAAAAATTCTACGTACAGTTATATAATCAAAACTTAATGAATGCCAAGTGAAGTCATATGTTCAAAATTAAAAAAACATCATTTGTACAAAGATATAATGAAACGTCAAAAAAAAAAAAATCTACTCCGTTCAGTTTATTAATCTAACATAGGTACATATCCCAGGATAATATATAACATGGGTAAAAAGATGGTTGAAATATGGCTCTCATAAAAGATATTTCGAGACAGAGACATATCGGGTTACAATAACAAGAGACTATTTACTAGCAGTATTGGCTATAAGAAAATCAATGGAAGAGATAGTGAGCACCAGGGCTCTGTTGTCTGGAAAAGTGTCGATTTGTAATGGTTAAAGAACATCTGTTAGCAAGTCTTGAGATGCAGTTGTCGTGCTCCAGAATTGTTTGATCACATGATTTACAGACAAAATAATTTTAGGTTAAACCTTTCCATCTTTCACGTCCATTGCTCTCATATTGACAAAGTCCAACATACTGACGAAGACGACCAAACATGATAGTTTTTATTTCTATAAATACTTAAATATTGCGAGTGTATACATCATCTCTCTCCCTAACTTCCACATGAAGCTTCCGTAGTTATTGTACTCACTCTGGAATACCTCATCGCCTTACCTTACATTTCACTACCTGAAGTAAGAAACTCATTCCGTTTGGAATGAGTTTCTTACTCATTCCGTTTGGAATGAGTTTCTTACTCATTCCGTTTGGAATGAGTTTCTTGGGGCCGCAAACTATTTTAGCAATTTTTTTTTTATAAATTCCTAACTTCTTTCACTGATTCAGTAACACTTTCCATTAAACCATAATCATTGACACATTCTTGATTTAGAATCACCTCGCCTTAAGTGCCTATTTAAACTTCAGTTACACCTCCTGTCGAACCGTAGTGGCGCAGTTGTATGAAGCTAATAATGCAATCTATTTCCTCGAAAGATTTCAAAACACTTTGTTTTATAATAATAATTTTTATATTAGCAGTGTTTTTAGCATTATAATAATATTTTGATGTCATAAGATCAATGTAAAAAAGTAATCAGCGATATCCTGATTACTTTTATCATTAAATCTAACCACAATAGTTTCGCCTAGTATCTAACAACATTACGCCACCATCACTATCTACACATTTCATCTTCAGACTCACTGTCAGCAATAATCATATAATTGTTTTACTTTCCAACTTCAGTGCCAAAACACTTATCATTCCCACTACTAATTCAAAGCTCACTGACAGCAGCAGTGACTGGTTCACTTCCTGACACCGGTTCACTTCCTGAGTGAGGTGAGATGTATATTATAAACAAGTGTACTGAGACCTATTGCCTCTGTTTACCTTGCATTAAATAGGTAGAATCCACCATGACCACCTTTAACATGAAGACCCCTCACTTCCTCATAACCCGGTCTATATTCTTCAGAAATCTCTCCTCTCGTTCCCAGCATCATGATGGTGAAGGAGTCAGGACTGCTGGCGAGGTGGATGGGTTTAGAGATCACCAACACCAGCCAGTGTCTGCGACCTCCAAGTTCAGATAAGAGGGAAGGTATCGCTGCCCT
Organism: Cherax quadricarinatus; assembly: GCF_038502225.1. Lineage (NCBI taxonomy): Eukaryota > Metazoa > Arthropoda > Malacostraca > Decapoda > Parastacidae > Cherax > Cherax quadricarinatus. The sequence continues at coordinate 23,708,106 of NC_091313.1, forward strand.
CAGTCTGGAGGCTCTCTTTGGCCCTTTTCTTGTTTTAGCTACAGGTGAGCTCATTTTTCTTCTTTTCTTGCTCCTCCTCGTCCTCCTTCTCCTCCTCCTCTTCTTCTTGTTCTTCTTCTAACACTACTATCTCTTCGCCAAACTATACCTGAAGACTTATTTCCATTAGTAAAAACTAGTCATATTTCAGAGTCAAATTCAAGACAAATCCACTGAAGCCTCCTGTATATTTGAGTTTAGTGTCACTCAACTTCTCTTGTATTACAACTACATACGCTAAATAATACGCAACCTTCGCAAATGTCTTTGCACTCCAGAGAATGTAAATAAAAGATTTCGCTCTCAAATTCCAAGTAGAAGAGATCCTTGAAGATTCGCGATGCGGACACGAATAGTGTATAGCTGGTCTCCTGTTGCAGGTTTGAGTGTGGGGGCAGCGGTGCTGCTGACGGAGTTCGTACATCAGCGATGTCTTCACAAATTCAAATAGGTAATTTAAAAATAGGTAATTTAAAAATATGTATTTTAAAAGTAGGTAACTTAAAAATAGGTAATTTATAAATTAGTAGTTCAGGTAGGTAGTTGCTGCCCATTAGCTGTTACTAGTAAATATGTCGGTACTAGGAAGAATTATGGACATATACACGCACGTAAGTGGAAATATAAGCTTTTGTATGTGTGTGTGTTTGTCTATAATGCATAATTGATGCCAGTTAGTTATATTTCAACCGTGCACAAACGAGACCCAAAAATCCCTCTTAGTAACTATGACCTTGATCTTACAGATTACCATCACTGTGAAGATTATGACGATCAAGACCATCAAGATGATCAAGGTGATCAGGAGAATCAATTAGTCCACACACACACACACACACACACACACACACACACACACACACACACACACACACACACACACACACACTGGGAATACAGAAAATTTTAACAAGCTAGAGCAGAATCACACCTGGACAATCCACATCCATTTGTCCTCTTAGTTTTCGCTTCACACAGACTGGCTCTATAAAACTGAGCTACAAACATTGTAAACAAACCACGGAACGGGTGAAGTTTTACCCCATGACTAGTGGCCTGGGGTTTTACGACTCACTCGCCATGGGTTCATACCCCACTCGTTCCGTGGTTTGTTTCCAATCGTATTATTACGATTCCGTGATGCAAACACTGTACTATCCCTGCGGGTAGAGCACTTTTTGGTGAATGTAATAACCTCTCTCTCTCTCTCTCTCTCTCTCTCTCTCTCTCTCTCTCTCTCTCTCTCTCTCATGGCAACATTTTCTTTTATTTTAGTCACAATAGTTCATGAATCATTTCCCTGAGTGATGATTTTTTTTTTTTTTTGCCTTCTCACGTTCAAAAATAAAATTGTTTTAGCAACTGCGTTTAATTTTTAATTAAACCCTCTCTTAGAAATACACAGAAATAGATCCAATAATTTAATAGTATCGTCAAGACACAGGAACTCATCTGCTATTCGCTGTCCACCTTGTAAATGCATTTGAGTTTCTCATTGGGCAACAGAGAGTGCTATGTTAGGTTAGGTTAGGTTAGGTTAAGTTGGGTTAGGTATGGTTTGCCAGGAAACAAGACAAGTTGACTCACGAAATCGTAATGACACGATTGCAAACAAACCATACCCCGGCCGGGATTGAACCCGCGGTCATAGAGTCTCAAAACTCCAGCCCGTCGCGTTAGCCACTAGACCAGCTAGCCACAATAAGATTCATCCAACTAGGTATATTTCTACACCATAGGAAGGTTAGCACAGGCACCTCTGTGACCACAAATGCAAGTTTTTACAGACGAATTCGTCTGTAAAAACGAATTCGTCTGTAAAAACTTGCATTTGTGGTCACAGAGGTGCCTGTGCTAACCTTCCTATGGTGTAGAAATATACCTAGTTGGATGAATCTTATTGTGGCTAGCTGGTCTAGTGGCTAACGCGACGGGCTGGAGTTTTGAGACTCTATGACCGCGGGTTCAATCCCGGCCGGGGTATGGTTTAACAAGACAAGTTTTTCCTGACGCGGGTCTTAGTCATGACTCGCAGCTGGAGCTCTTGGTCAACTGACCGAGGCCTTCCGCTGGCTTACCGGTCCACCACTTTAAAACATTATGGTTACGATTATAACTAGATTTTTTCTGCTTCCTCAGTGACCATCTTTCAGAGGTGGTGCCTTGATCCAAGGAGTTGTGGCTACCCTTCCTATCACTGGATCAACCTGATTATTTCCAATTCCCGAGACGCTGTATAACCCCTATGAATTTAGCGCTTTCCCGTTAATAGATCCTGACTGAGGGTCTGTGGGGCAGGACGCTGAGAATTTCTGTCGGGTCTTACCTACCCATTAAAATTCAAAATATTAAAAAATTATTAATTCATAAGGTTTGTGTGAAAATAAAAAGCAGGTGTATATCTGTCACTATTTTTTTTTTTTGTCTAAATTTTTATTGGTCTACTGTGGCTACTGAGAGGAAGCTTCAGCTCCTCAGTCCCCTCGTGAAGCTCTCCAGAAACGTTATACTCAATTATATTAAACGTAATTTCTGGGGAACTCTTTCTTTTGCGAATGATCTAAGCCTATCAGAAGAGGCTTTCTTAGGTTATCGCATGGAAACGAGATTTCAAGACTGAAAACTAATATAACTTTGGTCATCGATCACCTGTACCTTCCACCACTTGCAGGAACCCTTCCCTAGTTACACTGAACCATCGCTGGAGATATGAAGCAGACTGGATGAATCGTTTTCATCTTATGAATACAGGTTGGAAGGAAGAAAAGAGAAAAAAAAAACTTAAGGAACTTATCGGGAACAAGTAATAATAATAATAATAATAATAATAATAATAATAATAATAATAATAATAATAATAATAATAATAATAACAAAAAGACTCCGCTTTAGAAATTCCTATAAATACATTTTCTCACAAACACTTCTCCCTTCAAGGGAGTGTGTTGATAACGTTGAAGGGCTCTTGATTCAAGAAATCAGAGCTAACTTCTCATTCCTAGAATCGAATCTAACAATCCCCTACCCTTTCTTCCCCAGTTCTCTATGAATATAATAGAATTCTCAGACACGTTTCACAGCTTCCCTCACTAAACTATTTATAGCTTCGCGAATATTTACCAGTTGTTGTCTATATTTCCTTCAGCGAGACGTATTCTTTGAAGCTGCTAAATTAATAAATTTAATTTTAAAAGTAAATTTGATGTACACACTGTATAAATAAGAGTGTGAAGGTACAGCCTAGCTTGTACGTTGTCATCAACGACACAAGGAAGGTGAGTGTTGACCAGAGGAGACAGAAAAGCCAACAAGTGACTAGCCTCTTGCTTACCGTTGACGAAGTAGGGTTCTGTGTGATATCTAGGCAAATGAATCAACATACAGTAGTGTTGTGGGATATAAATGTACAGGGATATTTCCGTGATGGTAATTCTGTCAGGATTTCAGCAAGTAGCTAGGTTTATCAGACTGGTAATGTACAGGTGGCATGCAACCCTCATGTAATGAGTAGGCTCTAATCTTAATAAACCAACTCACCTCGACCTACAATCAATATGCGCTCATATACATTATGTAATGGCAAAAAAATATGCAAATTGCAACTGTGTGACTAACAAGCATTTCTCTGACCACTCTACCAGGTATTCCCACAACTTGACGGAAACCAACGCACCACCTAGAACATGGTAACCACGAGACCTTTCATAAAGATTGCTGCTGGAGAAGTACGTATCTGTCTATACTGTCTATGGTGTTCTTGGCCCAATTGGCAGATCGTTGGTTATGGTGGGTTACCTAGGTCCTCCCACACTCCCATCCACGACATACGATGCATACAATTAACAATAATACCTATGGGGACAGTTTACTAACAGTAAGTAAAATTATTGCATTAGTAAGAGTGATGGTAGAGGTGAGAAAAGGGACACTGAACTATGACTTTCAACAGTACACAGCGAGGCAGTGGGAGTGAAGGGTGACTGCAGGTTTCCAAGCTGAGGAAAATATGTAGAATTCATGAGTTCATTTTCTCTTGATGAGCAGATCTAAGAAGTATTTTCCTTTATATCAGCCTATATTCAACTGCTGGTGTAGTCTTGCTTATTAGAGTTAGTAAGATCTTAGTTTAAGATGGGAAATTAGGGGCCCAAGTCCGCCGTCTGTTTGTAGTAAATTAATACAGGTGACTGAAATTACCCTCAGAGTTCCTCAAGGTTCGCATTATAATGTTTAATTACTCAGAATATGATAAAAGCAATTTTCAATCACCTTATGAGAGTTTTATCAACATGCATCACACATCACAGTCTATAAAATCCTTGAATCTGTAGGTTGTTTCTGTGAATAAAAACAGCATGAAAAGTGTTTATTAAAAAAAGCTCATATTTTGAATGTGAGCTTTATTTATTGCATTTTACATAAACAATAGGAGGTGACGACTAAGAACTACGAGCATATTAAAAAATGTATATGTATAACAAGGTTTCTTGTTAAGTGTAAGACTCTTGAAAAAAATTTATTCATCATGACTCGAAAAAATTATGCCATTAATTCGAGCAATTAAATATTTAACATAATTAAAATTAGTATAATAGAAGATACCTTCTTTCTTGATAATGTGAAATGCGTTTAGGCTTTTTTTCATAATATATCAGATGTAAGACTTTAAATCCTCTAAACCCTGTCTGTGGTGTCACCACGTGTGTGTGACAGTGGGGACTGTGGTCACGGGTCACCCAGACACCAGACGGATTCGTCACCATCACAGGACCAGCAGCTAACCTCCTCTACATCATTGCCCAGTTACTCCAGTTTGAGTCAGTAAATAAGTAATTTCTAGATTTCAATTAGAACTAGCTTCAAGTATGTGAATATTATTTCTTGCCACATGCATTGGACAACGAAAGATATTTGAAATGCTTAGCAATTCGCAGACAGGCGAAATTATTTACAAACATTGTCTGTATATCAACAGCAGGACTCGAACCTGCAAACTCTGTATCAAAGTAACCAGTACTTTACCACGGAGCTAGACCCCAGATAAGTATGGGCGTCTAGCCGGAGCCAGGCGGTGGTTCCCCATACTTGGTAATGTACTGGTTACTCTGGGAATTGCTAAGCATTTCAAATCTCTTTCGTTGTCCATTGCATGTGGCAAGATTTGAAGAAATAACTTTTATAAACGAACTTTGTACCCGGGGGTATGGGGAAACATCGTCTGGCTCCGGCTAGACGCCCAAACTTGTCTTGGGTCTAACTCCATGGTAAAGTACTGTGGACTCTGATACAGAGTTTGCAGGTTCGAGTCCTGTGTGAACAGAGACAATGTTTATATATATATATATATATATATATATATATATATATATATATATATATATATATATATATATATATATATATATATATATATATATATAATAGAAGAAAACAGTTGAGGGCTTTCATGCTTACACACATTAGAGTTTGCTTAAATCTCTGTGTTTGTTATTAAGCTGTTATTGCCTGATAGGTAATATACAGCCTTAATGACCTTCATACACTCGATAGTCTTTAAGCCTCACAAATAAACAAACCTAATACTTTAATCCCTTGAACGAGGATATACACTGATCAGTGCATATACACTTGGTGTTTATACTGTGCTGGCTATCCTAATGCAACATACTGTTACAATGATTATAAATGGTTCGGTGATTCCAATAGTGTATGGATAAGAACACGTGTGTACCGCACAAGACATTTACTGAAGAAAACGTTTCGCCCGAGTGCTATCAGTATTCATCATCAGTCCTTCACCAATCTTTCATCAGTCCTTCATCTGTCCTTCATCAGTCGTTCCTCAGTCCTTCATCAGTCGTTCCTTAGTCCATATTATCACTTGCAAAGTCACTCATAACGAAAAGTTTCCTGTAATATGTGTTCTGAAATGTACGTAAGTGTCTTTTTTCTACATTCTGTTTCAAAAAACTGCAGACGCTCACCATTATCTTACAACAATAAAGGAATGTGAAAATAAAGATAAATAAATCAACTGTAAAATTTAGACGTAGTTTTGCACTTCATCGAAGAAATTTACATATGCATGTATTTTAATTTTATAAATAAAACAATGAGTTTGAATAATCGGATTAACATCAGTTGCTCTCTCTCTTCTCTCTCTCTCTCTCTCTCTCTCTCTCTCTCTCTCTCTCTCTTAGCTACCAGCTGTTGGTACCAGATGATGGGTTGTGGGGCACTGAGAACCCAGATGGCACCTGGTCAGGCATGATGGGCATGATCGTGAGGGAGGTACGTCAAATATGTGACGTGTGACGGGTGTGTCAAACTTGAGACTTGTGACAGATACGTCGAACGTATGACGTGTGACAGATACGTCGAACATGTTACGGGTGGCAGATACTTCGAATCTGTGATGTGTGGAAATTACGGTGAATGAGTGACACCTGAGAGACACGTCTAATATACATGAGTGTGAATAAGAAGCATATTATTCACACGTACAATAGTTAATATTATATAGAAGTGTGAGCTTAATAAATAGTGAGCAAGTCGAGCTAGTGGTGATTCCTTCACGAGGTTGCAATACAAAAATAACTCGCATGCACACTTTTATGTGTGGATTATGTGTGTATTGTTCCAGCCACTGTACTGTGCCTTTTTGTTCTTCAGGAGGTTGAGTTCGCCCTGGGTCCCTTCACCATGACAGCAGAGAGAGGCTCCGCCAGTGACTTGTCCTTTCCTCTAAACAGCGATAACAAAGCTATACTGACAGTCAGACCACGCGTGGAGAATGATATCTCAGCCTTCCTGAAGCCCTATACCACAGAGGTAAGCCTGTTACCCAAAGGTAAGCCAGTTACTAATTACCTGTCAACTGCAGGTGAATAAAGTAGACTGTAATATAGTCTGGTTATAGGCAATCTTGATTGTTCGTAGTTAATTTAAGCTGCGTGTTGACAATGACGACCAATAATATTTTGATAACTATACTGGAAGTGAATATACACTATACGTACACCGAGAGATATACACCTCTCAGTGTATATATATGTTGTTGACTTCACATAGAGAAAAGGAGACCATCACAAAAGGAAACAATAGTTTCAAAGCTATGTCTGAATATGTAGATTCACTCAACAGCTGCACCCAAGTGGGGGATTGAGCTTTAATCACAAAGCACAATTATGGATATTGATAATATTTAATTCCCTAGTGCCTGAAAATCCATCGTTTGATCCCATCCTGGACAAGCCATCACTAGATAATCAAGTTATGCTGTCCATGGGAATTTTTCTGTTTGTAAATACCTCATCAATTTCTACAGTATATAGAAATGCAATTGTTATTTTTGTACCATTTTTTATCAAAAGATCTCACCATAAGTGCCAGTACAATGTTCTTATCAATAATTAAAGAATCATAGTTCTCTCTCCAAAAGCTAGTAGCTTTCTGGCATTCATCTGGTGCCACGAGTGCCATCTTGCATAATATATGAGGCTCTAAGTTTCTTTAATGAAATACTTTTGCCAAAATCAATGTCTGGGACAAATTTCTTTAAAATATCTACCAAGTGAATCGCTTGGGAGAATGGCAAGTTATGTTCCGTCATGAGAGGGTTAATTCTGCCCTTGCAAGCATAAGCTAATCCTGATACCTTCTTAAAATGCTCTTTGATACTGACTATGGTTTTCTTGGTATTTACATTTCTTGCATGTTTTAAGGAAGCTTTATGAGCCTTAAGAAATGGCTTATTATAGTTTTTCCTCTCAAGATTACCTGCGTTTTCATATTTTACATCCAAAAATCCAAGGCGGATCTTCAATATCGTGGAGTGGATCACTGCGTGAGACTTGCAGGGAACCTCCCAACGAGAAGCAGTCACAGAAAAGTCAGAGTGGCAGCAGCCGATTAAGTTTCAAGAAATCTATGACTCATAACAGCAGCCATCTGCCTAATATGTTTATTGCCGAGTAAACACAAATAACTTGGACCTGAATGCTTATCAAATCACGGAACGGGTGGGACCGAACCCAGGGCAAGTGAATCCTAAAACTCACAGGATTCACTTTCCATGGGTTCAAATCCCACCCGTTCCTTAATTTGTTTGCAATCGTGTTATTACGGTCCTGAACGCTTAGTGTCAACATCTTGTTATAGCTTTCTATACGCGCCCCGTTTACTTACACAATATCTGATAAAAAAATATAAAATAATCATGTACAAGACATTTACGAAAACTTTATTAACACTCAGTAAGTCTTCATTTATACCTTTGCCTTAAATATAATAAGAAAATGAAATGAAACGGTAGTCTTTAAATAAAGCGTACATGTGTATTAGCACTATTCATAACAGTCTCCCATTCCCCAAACACTGAATAACCCAGAGGAATCTAGCATTTACCTTTTAATTTAATAATAATAATAATAATAATAATAATAATCAAACCACGAAACTGTGACATTTTCTCGCTTAGGTGTGGCTTGTGTTGCTGGCTAGTGTGGTGTGTGTGGAGAGCATGATGGTTTGGCTCATGTCAACAGAGGAAAAGATATTCAATAAACGCACCAGGAATGTGGTCTCTAAGAAGGTCTCTCAGACCTGGGTCTGGGTTCTTCAGGTCGTCACACTTGAGAGTAAGTCTGCGTGAAGATCCGCTCAGCATGGTGTAAACATGAGGGACTTCTCAGTACAGTGTATACATGAAGGTCTGCTCAGCACGCAGAGTATACATGAAGATCTCAGCACACAATGAACACATGATGGTCTGCTCAGCACACAGTGTATATAGGAAGGTCTGCTCAGCACATATTGTACACAAGAGGGTCTACTCAACACACAGTGTATATATGAAGATTTGCTCAGTACATAATGTACACATAAAGATCTGCTCAGCACACAGTGTGTGCATGAGGTTTGCTCATCACATGGTATATAAATGAAATTATCCTCAGCACAGTGCCATGCAGATCACCATGCTGAAGAACACGTGGTCCAAGAAACTGATGCTTCCTTCACTTTCTTTGGATTAAACTTGATTTCCTCCTATTACTCAGGTGCAGAATGACTCCCTAAGGGTTTGGCGTATATCACTATGAATAATAATTACGACGTCAAGCAAATCAGGAAGTAAACTTTAAGCCTGATATCACTTCCTTCGATATCGTCTTTTTAGTTTTGAGTTGTGTGTGAAATGTAGCTATCAACACATGAAAAAATAATATAAATTTATATCATCATAATAAGAATAATAAATATATTTATCAACACAACAGAAAACATTCTTATTCACATTACAAAACAGTCAACATTACTACCAAAGCGGCAGAATGATAAACACACTATCAGCATTACAAAACAGTCACCATATCTACCAATACAGTTAATAATACTATCAAAACTATTTTTATATCCCAAACACTGTATTGCTCTTTAGTGGAGCGAATAATTAATTCTGTTACACCACTACCAGGTCCTCAGTTTCTTCACAAGAGAGACGCAGGACGTCTCATAGCCACTTCCTGGCTCCTGGCTTCCATAGTCTTCGCCGCCTCCTACGGCGGGGTCCTGACGGCTATGCTGACGGTTCCTCGGGTCACCATCCCAATAGACTCCCTGCCTGATCTGGTGTCCCAAACTAAGCTGCCCTGGCGGCTAGAGGCTGGCTCTATGATAACTAGATTTCTTTTGGTAAGACAATTTTCATAATCTAATAGGAACACAGATGTAATTAACGTGATATTTTATTGTGGCAACATTTCACTCTCCAGGAGCTTTGTCAAACCGTTACAGCTTCACAGTATAATGTCACACTAGTTGCATCTGTGTCCATTTACCTAACATTTTGTCGGTAATTCTACATTTATTACTAAACTCAAGTTAGTGATTCAGAACTTCGTTCTCTCAAGTGGCAGTAGAGTTAAAAG
>NC_091313.1:23720573-23725573 GCF_038502225.1 Cherax quadricarinatus
TTCTTTTACAGGCATCAACAAAAATTACAAAAGCATCTTAAGGACCAAGACCTTACCCCTTCTCTACACATCTGCATCATCTGTACCAAGATAACCACAAAGGCACACAAATCTTTATTAAATGCACCACACTGATGAGGCTGTAAACAAAATCACATATCAACAATATTTAATTCATCACATGACCATATATGATTCGTCCGAATAATTTAAGAACACTAAATTCATTATAAAAATAATTAAGAAGTTTTAAATCCGATAAAGAACACGATCCCTTACACAAGTAATAGATTTATTAATATATATCTTAAATTTAATAAGTAGATTAAGTCTTTCAAACAAATACAATAAGTGTGTTAAATCCCTCAACCAACTGCATTAAGAACATAAGAACAAAAGAAAGAAGAAACACTGCAACAGGCCTACTGACCCATGCGGAGCAGGTCCATCTCCCCCCCCCCCGGATTACACCAATGACCCACCCCCACGGATAAGGCCAATGACCCACCCAGCCTGGTCACCTCCACTCAAGGATGGAGCACGGCACCAGACCCAGCAGCACAAGCTAGTCAGGTCCAACTCGCACCCACCCACACCCGCTCATGTATTTATTTACCTATTTTTAAAATTACACAACGTTTTAGCCTGAATAACTGTACTCATCCACGACTCTATTACCAAACCAGTGCTTTCCTCTATCCTTCCTGAATCTGAATTTTTCCAACTTGAAACCATTGCTGCGAGTCCTGTCTTGGCTATAAATTTTCACCACGATATTTACATCCCCTTTATTTATTCCTGTTTTCCATTTATACACCTCGATCATATCCCCCCCTAATTCTACGCCTTTCGAGAGAGTGCAGATTCAGGGCCCTCAGTCTATCCTCATAGGGAAGATTTCTGATACATGGGATCATCTTTGCCATCCTCCTCTGTGCTTTTTCAGGGGCATTTATATCCATTCTGTAATACGGTGACCAGAACTGAGCAGCATAGTCTAAATGAGGCCTAACCAAGGATATATAGAGTTGAAGAACAACCTGGGGACTTCTATTATTTATACTTCTAGATATGAAGCCAAGAATTCTGTTAGCTTTATTGCGAACACTAATGCACTGTTGTTTTGATTTTAGATTACTGCTAACAGGAACTCCTAAATCCTTTTCGCAATCAGTAGTATTAAGATCTACATTATTTAGTTTATATGCGGCATGGTTATTTAACTGTCCAACATTTAGAACTTTGCATTTGTCAATATTAAACTGCATCTGCCACTTCTCCGACCATTGCATCAGTCTATTCAAATCATCCTGGAGTGCTCTGGTGTCCTCATTAGAATGAATTGGACGGCCTATTTTGGTGTCATCAGCAAATTTGCTTATGTCGCTATTTATTCCCTCACCTATGTCGTTTATGTAAATTGTGAACAACGGGCCCAACACTGACCCCTGAGGAACACCACTTGTGACGTGCCCCCATTATGATTTCTCCCCATTTATGCAAACTCTCTGCTGTCTATTTGTCAGCCATGCCTCTACCCAGGAAAAAAATTCTACTCCTATTCCGTGTGCCTTAAGTTTCCTCAATAGCCTCTGGTGTGGAACTTTATCGAAAGCCTTACTAAAGTCCATATACACAATATCATATTCATTACCATGATCTACCTCCTCAAACACCTTAGTGAAAAAAGTTAGTAAATTCGTAAGACAGGAACGCCCCTTTGTAAAACCGTGTTGAGATTCATTAATCAATCTGTGCCTGTCAAGATGGCTACGAATTGCTTCGGCAATTATTGATTCCACAAATTTTCCCACTATGGAGGTAAGGCTTATTGGTCTATAGTTCGAAGCCAAGGACCAGTCACCTGCCTTGTAAATAGGTATTACATTTGCCATTTTCCACTTATCAGGCACTATGCCAGCTTGTAGTGATATGTTAAAAAGATTAGCAAAAGGTATGCTAAGTTCCTCTTTACATTCCTTTAACACCCTTGCAAACAGTTCATCAGGGCCTGGGGATTTATTAGGTTTTAGTTTCTCTATTTGTCTGAGGACCATGTCACTAGCTACCGCAATCGTACATAGTTTGTTATCATCCTGTTCTACATAATCTATTATTTCAGGAATATCGCTAGTATTTTCCTGGGTGAAAACTGAGAGGAAGTAGGTATTTAGAATTTCACACATATCCTTATCACTGTGATCTGACCAGAGTTACTCTTAAGTGGGCCAATCTTGTCCCTAATCTTACTTCTGTATACCTGTATACCTAAGCAATTCTAGAAACTCCATTAAGGGTAATTAATAATTTAAACAACTGCAATAACTGTAAAAAACTTCAGTTGACTGCAATGAATATATTAAATCCTTTAGGCAACTGCGATAACTGAAATATATCTTTCAAACAACTGCAATAAGTGTTTTAAATCCCTAAAGAAACTGCAATAAGAGTATTAATTCCTTAGAGTAACTACCATAAATGCATTAAATTTTTCATTCAGATTCAGTAAGTGAATTCAATCCTCTACATACCAGTAATAAGTGTATTAAATACTTTATGTGGTCTCTATAAACATATTAAATCCCCTACAAGTCGCGACATGTGCATTAAATCCTTCATATATCTGCATTAAATATATTAAATCACTCCACAAAATACAGAATAATAGGAATATAATCCTCCTCTCAAACCTACGAATGAAAGCCTTAAATTCCAACGTAAATGTTCAATAGTATTACAATATTAATAATGCAGTATTACATTATCGTGTATTCTGTTAATACGCATTTTGTGTTATAACATCAGTTACCTGTAACACAATACAATATATAGATGGACGTATAATTCCCAGTCATTATTAGTTACAGTACAAGCAGACGGGCATATAATCCCCAGGTAGTCACAAATCGGTAATTAATCTCGCAAACACAATATAAACAAAGGTTTAAGCCAAAGGTGCTTCACAGTACAACCTACATTATTATTATTATTATTATTATTATTATTATTATTATTATTATTATTATTATTATTATTATTATTATTATTATTATTATTATTACTGTTATTATTATTATTATCATTATTATTATTATTATTATTATTATTATTATTATTATTATTATTATTATTATTATTATTATTATTATTATTATATTAATTTGGAAATGCAAAACCCACTGGGGTATTGAGGATAATCAACATTCATCAAAGGTAGAATGAGGCTTGTTAAAATATTTTGCAACAAGGGCCCTTCACCAGCATCAAGGCACCATCTTGAAGTTCAAGAGATAAGAACCAAGTCGATTAAATATTCATAGAGGTAGAAGTCAACGAAGAGACTCAAGCTGTTGTCTTCTACATCAATTTACCTGCATTAAAATATTGGTAATTCATTGTCACTTTAAACAGTAAATAAAATATATTTTTTGTACAAGGTTTCTCCACAGCATTCTTCATGATTCCCGACTGTGGGTGACAAATCCCAACTGTGGGTGTAGTAAGATAAAGGTTCTCTTGGCTAAAAATGTCTAATAATAACCACTTGTCGGCTAACGCCATTGCGTACCTACTTAAACATTCTCTACTACACAAATAGTCACTGACATGTTGCCGCTCGACAGAATAAAACTAATTTAACTCTAAGGGCTTGCGTCTTGCGATCATCAATAATGCAAATATTGTTTTGCAAGGGAAGGAAGAACCGGGTTGTTTTTCTATATAAGCTCTGGTGGAACGTGATGTTCCTGACTGAAGGGCCAGGTGAGTCAGGTCACTTGTATAAGTTCACCAGGCTACCAGGAGGACAGGTACAAAGTTTAGGCCGAGATGTGGGTTAGTGAGGTTATCCGTTTTTGTTAATTAAGTTACCAAGTACCAAGTCGGTGACTCACTAAATCGCAATGACACGATTGCAAACAACCATGGTACGGGTGAGATTTGAACTTGCTGCTAGTGAGTCATAAAACTCCAGACCAGCTCGTTCGCCACTGGGCCAGCTGGCTACAATAAGATTCACCCAGGTAGGAATATTTATACACCATAGGAAGGTTAGCATACGCACCAATGTGACCACAGATGCAAGATTTTACAAAAACTTGCATCTGTGGTCATAGTGGTGTCTATGCTAACCATCGTTAATGACCTGCCATGTAGATACAAGGCAGGCATTATACTAAATAATTTTTTTGCGGAAAAAATGGAGCCAGTCGCACTGGAAGACATATAGTATTTAAACTAATACCTAAAGAATAAAACTCACAGTACTGTGAGTGGAGCAGTTCACATCTGACATGACGACGTTTCACTTTCTGCTTGGCCATTACCTGCACTAAGGGCGAGTGACGAACAAAGAGGGTGGAAATCCAGAAGTCAGGTCAAGATTGCTTTAAACCCTTTTTTCTCTCACTTGCAAACTGAGGATGGTCCTGGAGCTGAAACATCTTACCGATTTCATTCTTGTGAGTCAGTTGTGAAATGTTCCAGCCACGGCAGTGTAACTTACTCTCCAGGTATCAGCTCCTATTTATTATTTAATGATGCTGGTTGATTCTGTGGTAGCGAGTGTATCTCTCACCTCAATGGTGGTCACTGAGAGTAATAAAATCTTCCTTACTCAAGTTGTGTTACCTTCACCATGTTAAGAGTTTTGAGTTTGTGTTTCCTCGTCCATCTGCCAGAAGCCAGCTCATGAGGGACACTGCTGAAGACAACCTAAACAACAGTCTTCTTTCAGTAGCAGTGATGGATTCCGACAAGCCTTTCATCAAGATAGCTGCCGAGGAGGTGAGTTGATGTGTGTGTGTTTGTGTGTGTGTGTGTGTGTGTGTGTGTGTGTGTGTGTGTGTGTGTGTGTGTGTGTGTGTGTGTGTGTGTGTGTGTGTGTGTGTGTGTGTGTGTGTGTGTGTATGTGTGTGTGTGTGTGTGTGTGTGTGTGTGTGTGTGTGTGTGTGTGTGTGTGTGTGTGTGTGTGTGTGTGTGTGTGTGTATGTGTGTGTGTG
>NC_091313.1:23728073-23735573 GCF_038502225.1 Cherax quadricarinatus
TGGGACATTGCTGGACACGACGACGTGTGTTGCAAAAGAATGTGATTTCTCGAGCCTTGACTCGCCCTGGTGCACTTCAGGAGTCAGACGATTTGGTGAAGCGGAAAATCGCTGAGAATTCAGGTTATATAGTGAATTGCTGGAGGTCGCGACAGAATCTGGCTGACGGGAAGTACACTGCGGTCTGCGATAAAACCACAATGGATAAAATTGTGTCCTGGGATTTTAGGTGAGGAGTAGGATGATTGTTTAGCTTTTATTATTATTAGCAGGCGAAGAAATATTTGTTTTGTTTTCATTATGATTATAAAAATTGAGCCAGTATTATCACATTTATTATTAATATTATTATGGTAGTAGTAGTAGTTTCATCACCATCGTTATTATTATTATCATCATCACCACTATCTACATACCTTTCCAGAGCCAACCAATTATAAGACTTTTATCTGACATTCTTATTTTGCTGCTTCGGTTCCTCTTTACCAGAGTCGCATTTGGCAGTTACTCTTAGGGAACCAAGTCACAGAATCGAAAAAAAATCATCAGCATATGTAAGAATGATCACAAGATCATCCTTCTAGTCTCAACAAAAAAATCCTTTATGACCTTTATTTTTTTACACGACGCAAGTGACACTAATGCGCAAGGATTAGCTCTGTATGGAACCCTGACCTTCTCAACCATATAAGAAAACTTAAGGAGTTGAGTATCGCCACTAGGCTGAATGCTGAAATAAAAGAACTTGATTCTTGTGTTAAGCTCTAAAAACTAAATCTCACAGTGCTAGAGGAGACTCAGAAAGGATATGATCACAACATACAAGATACTTAGGGAAGCTGATAAGATGGACACAGACAAGATGTTTTAGAAGGCTGGAACCAAGACGAGAGGACAGAAATGGAAAGTGAACTAACCAATGATTTCCTATATCCTTTCTCAATCTAAGCTTATCCAATTTGAATAAGCTTATCCAATTTAAATAAGCTTATCCAATTTGAATAAAGTCCTGAGGATATCTCTCTTGGAGAGATATCCTCAGGGCCTTATTTATATCTCTTTCGTTAATACCCATCTTCCACCCAAAGGAGCCAGATACATGCAAAAATAAATTACCGTATAGTAAGGTTAATAAATGAAGGAAACATTAGGTGAAAGAGAACTCAATACACAAGTTCAAATGTATATACAAAAAATAATGAGGTTAGGGAGTCTTTTCACCAGTAGACTGCTACTTAAGAGGCTGGACCAAGCAGAGTCCCTCACCCGTAAACTAAGATAGGTACTTTGCTACATTTCTTCTCTGCATAGGTTAGAACACTTAAAAGAGCCAAGATTCTCAGAAATGAGTGGCTGGGGAAGATCACTGTTATAACTCAGTACCTTTCATTGTATTACCTAAAACTCTCTTCTTTATGTGGGATCCTGCAACTGATGGAGGCGGGGCTGTTCAACAAGTGGTTGAAGGAGGAGATCGCCAACACTACCGTCTGCCTGCGGCCTCCCAGCGCTGATCACGGTAACGATATCGAAGCCCTCAACATCGAGGCCTTCTCAGGACCCTTCATCCTCTTTGGTATAGGTGAGGCTCAGCGTTCCAGCTTGGATTCGGCGATTATGACTTAATTTCAGGCTTCCTTTGTAATGATTTCAATTTGTCAAATACTGTAGACAGCGTTGATCCCTTCGTCCAATTCTCCTTGTGATGGAGCATCCACGTATGGTTAGCATCTGTCTATAGCAGACCTAAATCCACTTGTAAATAAAGACAAGATAAAAGTTTATACATATATGTATATATATATATATATATATATATATATATATATATATATATATATATATATATATATATATATATATATATATATATATATATATTTAAATTTACAGCAAAACTATATGTATATTAAAATATACAGAAAATGATATGTACATGTATATTTTTTGTATTTTTTGGTTTTGTCAACGTGGGGATTTCCTTCTTCCATATGCTGACTGCGTATATTCTGCTCTCCAATTATATAAGTGTTTTGTATTATGTATTATTGTCTTATATACCGCTCTCTATTTAATGTGTTCTTTAGTTATATTTCCAACATTAAGAGTTATATATTATGTTTTCTGTTCAGTGTCAATAATGTATCCTTTACTTTGGGGTTTAACGCATAGTAATACATATTATGTAATAGGAATAGTTCATTGAGTATTTTGTTGAATATTTAAGTGCCAAAATTAGTCTCTGTGAGAAACTTGTGATTGTGATGATCATATTTTAAATTCGAGGAATTAGACACATGTACAAGACCTGGGTATCTTTATCAGTAGATGTTTCGCCGATCAGTTCAGTACAGATATAATATGAAGAGAAGTAGAAGATAAGGTTATCAGTCTTTCAAC
This sequence comes from Cherax quadricarinatus, assembly GCF_038502225.1. Lineage (NCBI taxonomy): Eukaryota > Metazoa > Arthropoda > Malacostraca > Decapoda > Parastacidae > Cherax > Cherax quadricarinatus. Next base: position 23,730,474 of record NC_091313.1, read on the forward strand.
TTCAAATAAAGATAAGCAAGTGTTGCACATGTGTCTAATTCCTCATCTTGTCAGAATTGTATATTTTTATTGTAATAATATTGTAAAGCCTTCACATTGATTTTCCTTATGTTGTTGTTACTTTCCTGCTGTTGTCAGTTATTGCGTTTTAAGTGTTTTTATTATGTTCTCCAGGGATTTATGTTGGTGTTATAGTGCTTGTGGGCGAGCACCTGGCACAACACACGAGGAAACACAACGTTGCCGCTATCGTAAAACTTTCCGAGAGCCAATTAACGCAAATTGAACACTAGGAGCTAGTTATCTGATTATATTTCCTGATTTCTGCCTGATTATTAGCCACGGACCACACCATAGGCGTGAACTCCTTCAGCATGTTGCCCAGATACGCAAGATAAAAGCCTGTAAAGCTTAAGTATAATAACACGCCGCTGGGGCCTAGTGACGATTTTTTTGTAGACTTCACGTCCTGCCTAACATGTTAAAAATTTCTGCAAGACTGTTTGTGGTTGTGATACATGTTTTCCGAAACCCTAGACATTAATTACTTTCAGAAACTTGATGTTATCACCTACATTTCCCATATGCACATAACACACATACACACACACACACACACACACACACACACACACACACACACACACACACACACACACACACGCGCACACACACACACACACACACACACACACACACACACACACACACACACACACACACACACACACACACACACACACACACACTGACAATTACTGACAATATTGATCAGTCAAATGCAATATAGTTACGGTACCTTTCCGCTCTATTACTCAGCAGGAAGGTGTCAGTTACTCTTATATAGCATCGCTCAGTGTCACTGGAAAATAATGTGCATATCATTACATGTCTGAGACTAATAAAACATTGTATTGCCGTTGATAACGCAATCCCATCACACGCTATCTATAAAAATGGAATGTTACTGTTGCAGAGTATTGCATATCGTCTGATACAGAGGCTAATTTTCCGGATAACGGTGTTCATATAAGAACATTTGATCAGTTGGTCTAAATATGCATTGCCATCCACTCGAGCGAGGCTGTAAAGAGCTGCGTTGACAGTACAGTACAGAGCCTGGAGGTGGTACACAGGTGGTCGTGGTGAGGGAGAGAAACTATGAAATCGCACATCGTTGGGTTGTGGGTTCTGGCCGCGGCGAAATATGTTTGTGAAAACGAGATCCCTGTTACACGAAGCAATGAGTGTTGATAAAGCCTGGCATGCGCCATGAGCTTGACTCGTAAGATTATTATTGACTTTACACTGTGTGTGAAGAGCTAAACCCGTGTGGGTCATTCAGCGTAAGGAGTGGTGAAGACTCGATCCTCCGAGCGCTGATCTTGAAACGGAAGTAGCGATCTTGTAGCCAGCCAAATATGCTTTTCTCTTGGAAATCTTAAATATATCGTTAAAAAAATATTAAAATCCGACGTTATTACCTTCAATTTACTTTCTCAAACGTTTCGGTGCTTCACAGTCCATCATCAGTGCTAGACCAGATACTAATCAAAAGGAAGTGCTGGTTTACCTAAAAAAAAAGAAATGCTCTAATTCAAACAAATTTGATATTCACCTCAAAACACTCAAATCTAATTTAAAACTAGCATAATTAATATCCTAACCCATTTCCTAACATTAGCGTGATATAAATAATAAAAACACACATAAACAGTTCTTAGGATTTAAGTTTAAAGCCTGTCGACTGTACGAACATCAGGCCGCATACCACCTGTACATCACAGTCAACGATTACTCAATCCCTAAAATATGGAACATATAGAGATTAAAATAAACTCTCTGTATATACCCTGAGCGATATACACTTGTCTGTGTACATACCCTTGATATAAACAATTAAATGTAATGTGTGAGCAACTATTTGAAGGCGTTTAAATTGACCGGGATATCTATTTATATTACACCGGTAACCCTTCATGTAAAGTAACGAGGCTTCATGTACATAGACGAGGCTTCATGTACAGTGACGAGGCTTCATGTACAGTGACGAGGCTTCATGTACAGTGACGAGGCTTCATGTACAGTGACGAGGCTTCATGTAAAGTAACGAGGCTTCATGTACATAGACGAGGCTTCATGTACAGTGACGAGGCTTCATGTACAGTGACGAGGCTTCATGTACAGTGACGAGGCTTCATGTACAGTGACGAGGCTTCATGTACAGTGACGAGGCTTCATGTACAGTGACGAGGTTTCATGTACAGTGACGAGACTTCATATAAAGTGACTGAGAGGAAATGAAGTCGAGTGTTTGCAGTGCTGATGACACAACTCTGTGAGTCAGGGTAAAGTGAGGTAGATCAACGAAGCAACAATGTTTGCTCACAGCAAAAGGAAAGACACAATTCAAGGAAAAACCCTTCTCCTTTTCCCTTCAAGGAAGGAGTACCTTAATGCAGGTGAAGGGCTCCTGATCCAAGAAACTGGATTAAATCTGCTTACATCACATTCCCTAGATGCTCTATGATTCCTACAGTTTTAGTTCTTCCTAGTATAATAATAATAATAATAATAATAATAATAATAATAATAATAATAATAATAATAATAAAAATAATAATAATAATAATAATAATAATAATATGCTAAGAGATGTAATGTTTAAAGTTTCGACAGAAATTCTCTAACTTAAGGAAAACCTTACAACTCGATCGAGCCTTAACAAGCATTAGACTCAGGGCCACCAACCAGAGGCTCCCGAGGAACCTGAATAACTTCACTTACTGCACTTAAATATGTACTCCGAAACCACTTAAAAGTGTAAAAGCTTAAAGAATAAAACGTCATGTCTCCGTGACGGAACATTTTACCCATAAGCAAAAAAACTGAATTTTATAAATAGCGGAGCTTCATTAACTGAGCAAGTTAATAGAGCTCGTACAAATTTGTTGCTCATAAGCTTACCTGGAGGTTACCTGGAGGTTACCTGGAGGTTACCTGGAGGTTATTCCGGGGATCAACGCCCCCGCGGCCCGGTCCATGACCAGGCCTCCCAATATATTATAGCAACTGACTTGTCGATGCAATAATAGAAGAATTAAGTCTAGAATAAACTTCCATTAATAACATAAACAAAAATATACAGAAGAAGTGTAGATGTTGGCAACTTCTACGAAAGACATGTTTATTGTTATTATCAGATAAAAAACAGATGTTCTAATTCATTTTTGACAAATATTTAAACATTATTAATTTTTATTTAATTCTGGTCTTAAAAAAAATACTAATTTTATCCCTGTCTAGTAAAAAGTTTCTTCCTTTACTTAGTAATGGTAAAGTACCAGTTATTAGAATTATCGAAATTAGATAATATTGACAGTTTCAAACTGACGTGTTTTAGAGCAGATATATTGTAAAATATGTTGATCTGTGACCTGTGTTGATGTGTAAGTTATGTTGACGTGTGACTTATATTATGTGACCTATATTGACATGTGACTTAAGATAGCATGTGATCTATGTTGACATGTGACACTCTGTGTTGAAGCATCCATGAACCGAGGCAATACACGGGGGATCCTTGATGCTGGTGAAATACTCTTGTTCCCAGGACTAAGAAGGTGCCTAGCCATGCTAAGCGTTCTAGTGGTACACTCTGTAATCACAATTTTACTACATGTAAACCAAACAATAACCGAATTTCTGTAAACTCAGCATTGTAATCCTTATAGAGAATAAACTTTGAATTGAATTGAATTGAAGAATGAGTGCCTCTCATTCACCCTTCCTCCCCAGGGGTTATATGGCCCGTAAGTGTTTAGCCAACCCCATGAAGTGCCAGTGTGTTGAAAGCCGTCAAAGAGTTTTCAGTGGAGAATTCTTAATTCCTGGGCTAACACAGCACCTGGGTAATGGGAAGTACTCAGGTTTGATCCCAGGAAAGGGAGGGTAGTTCCAACTCCTTTCACCAAGAACCCTTCACCTGCATCATGGGCCCTTCACCTGCATCATGGGCCCTTCACCTGCATCAAGAGCCCTACAACTCCATCAAAGGCTACGCTGGTGGATGATCAAAGTCAGGCTGTTAAAACCTACGCTCGAGTGGACAGTAAATAACTGTTACAAGAATAATTCACAATACTGTAGCCGGAACAATTCACAAATAACCCAGACTGTCTTCTATGTTTCACTTCAGTCTTCTTCACCTTCCTGTCTTATGAATTTTTCTGTCCCACTAGCACGCTCAGTTCTCTTTTGACAATGTTGCAGGACGGACCGATACGTCTGGAGTTTCCTCTGCAAAGTGTTGCTTATTTGTGAACAGTGTTGGTAGGCAATCAGAATTCGAACAAATCTCTACAGGTAACCAGAGACTAAATAATCTACGGAGAGTTTCAAGATCGTGGGATCGAATCCTACATATAAGATCTTTCGCTTCTCCATTAGGAAAATTATATCTCGTTACACTGAATTCACGTAGCTTTTTTGAGACAAAAAAAAATAGTTAGGTGATACGATAGTGAAATTTAGCAACATAAAACAGGGAAGAACAAAGAGTCAAGAGGACTAAATCATACGTAAGGAAGAAGAAACCATGCCACTTGTAAAGCCGATCCTGAAGATAGCAGCCGAGGAGGTAATGTTCAGTGCGAATAACCATTGTAATCCCAGTGGTTGAGAGGCATGATGGCTCCTCGCACTGCCCATTCCAACTATTTACCAATCTCTCTTTCTCTCTAAAGTTGTTCTTCCTTTCATTTTTTCTGCATTTTTTTTTTTAAGTAATATGATTTGGTACGTTTTAAGCAACTCATATTTCCTAATTCTAGAATATATTTTTGCTATTTTTTGTACATTTCTAAATATTATTTTTTTATTTATTTGTTTATTTATTTATTTAACAACACTGACCGTCTCCCACCAAGATAGTGTGACCAAAAAGAGGAAACACATTAACCATTATTCATTCAATGACTCCCTTGCTAAAATGCGCGAACATGACATTCCGAAATGTTACGTCGCCATTCTTCCTTCGGAGGCATGAATACAGCTGCCAGTACAACTGTGGCGAATACCTACAGTGCATCATTACGTATG
>NC_091313.1:23740573-23765573 GCF_038502225.1 Cherax quadricarinatus
ACTCTAACGACGTTTCACTCACTAGGGTTTATCAAGTGCGAAATTATCCTTTTTTTCCTCTCTGAAAATTGCCAGCTGAAAAGCAGAAGCAATATCTATAGTTTCGTTGAGCTGCATTTGTTTTTGTATATTTTACCTTAGATAAAGAGCTTGTGAACGTGCATCGTGCTTCATCCTACTCTAGTGGGAGGCAAGTCGAAGTCTGTAGCCTTCCAGATGTTGCAGGTATGGCTGTTAATGCTCTTGAGTCTCGTGAGCGTGGTTGGTGCCGTGACACTCCTGTTGTGGGTCGAGGACAAGCTAAACGACATCAACACCTGCAATACTCTCTATGTGGAGAAGACCAACAATTTCAGTACCGACAACACCCTCGCGGAGGATAAGATCTACAGCTTCGACTCCCGAAACACTCTCGTTAAGGCGGCCATGTGGAGTCTTAAGGCTCTTACGCAAGAAAGTAGGTGGTTACGGGATTCTTTAATTTTCTCGGATCACATATAATGATATGGACAAAAATCATAATATACAGTTTTCGGTAAATACAGCATTATACTCTGTGCTAATTCTCTCTATCTTCTAAGATATTTAGCATCAAAACTGGAATTAAGTCTTTTTTTCCAATAAATTCCATGAATTATTAACAACATACCATCCACATCTATGCGCCGCGTTCAGTGGTTGACCGCGATAGCCACTAAGCCCAACCAGTGTGGTTCTGCGGAGCCCCAGCCATGTCTTGGGTATCACAGACTCGTGTCAAATGTTGTTACCTTGTAAATGCGCCACACCAACAATACTCCTTCTATCAATCCCACAGGCTCAGTATGGCTGCCCAAGAGTCGCCTGATAGTGATCACTTGGCTCCTGGTATCCTATGTATTCGCTTCCTCCTACAGCGGGATCCTGACGGCCATGCTAACGGTACCTCAGGTTTCTATCCCCATAGACTCTCTGGCTGACCTGGTGGCCCAGTCTCACCTGCCTTGGCGCCTTGAAACTGGCTCTATGATGTTTCAGTACTTCAAGGTAACTTTCCAGTCATGTGACAAGCCAAACAATAATGTACTGCTTAAGGTTAGTATATTTCTGAATCATTAATATTCACGGAATAAAATTAACAATTTACCTTATATATTCATAGTAACATTCACGTGAATGAACGTGGTATGGAAATGTAAAAAATTGTCGATTTGTAGCTTTAGGTGATTTATTAGACTGAAAGCAAATCACATATACATAAGAATGGAGGAACACTGTAGCAGTCCTACTGGCCCATACTTTAATGCTCAGTACGGGAATTAAAGAAAGTTCTATGTGTATATATGTTGTGATACATACCCTTATTTCAGTACACACTACTATTCTCAGTGAATATGCTTCAAGAGAGATATTACTCCTTGGCATATGTACATGAGTTTGTAAGTGACTATAAATGTTTCAGGTTTCGTTACTTACATCTGTCAAAAGACTTACATCAAGAGGGAGAAACATAGTGTATTCTGTGGAAGAGAAGGCTTGTAAGATAGTTATAACGGAGAATTGAATTGATGAGTTTACCTTTGAACTATAAGTATCACTCACCGGAGAAGTATTGACTTTTCGTCATGTAGAATTCAAATGAATGAGTTACAGCTCATTTGAAAACTTGTGCCTTGGGGGATACTACCCTATCCTGCAAGGAAGTGAAGTGGAAAGAATAGAATTAAAATATTGATAACTGGAATAAACATGATATTTAAAAGACATTAATGACGAGATTCTGAATCAGAATTCTCTTAACTCTCCTTGATTTTCGAATGATGTGTTAGGTAGCATATTTGTTTCGCGATCAGCCGGTCAAGTCTCATTTTTTTTTTTTTAAGCTGAGTGACCTACTCGGCTTTAGAGCTTCATTATCCATAATCTCTTTTGCACAAAGGAGTCTAACGACGAGGTGTTGTTGAAGGTGTTCAGGGGAGTGTCGGGCACCTTTCCTGACTGCTGGGCTGCGAGGGAAGACGTCGCTAATGGAAAGTTCGCTGCCATCTGCGACAAAACAACTATGAAGAAAGCAATGTCATGGGATTTCAGGTACAGTTCTATCATAAGTAACATTTTAAACTACGGGATGTGTTTGTAAAACTCACTGATGTCTGAATTCCCCCCCCCCCAAAAAAAGGCAAAGTTTTTAACGTTTTTTACTGTTTTGTTATATTGCATTACTGAACAATTGAAATCACAGTCGTCAGAGGACGCTAAATAATAACAAAAAGTATTAGAGGCATAGATGCATTTCTGAATTGCTGAGCTCGATGTGATCACAAAGTATTCCCTCTGATAACACCTGTAATCTTGCAGCACGAGCGGAAAGTGTCACTTGTACATCTCCAAAGAGAAAGTCTACAGCAATGCTCTAATCGCCATGGCATTCAAGATCAACTCCACCTACCTTGCTCCTGCAAACCACATGTGAGAATCACAATGATGTTTCAAAAGCTCTGGCCTATACTCGACTGTAAATAGTGCTCGATATTTAGTAAGAATTTACTTAGATTTCCCCTTATTGTTCATTTCCGTTAACTTTCCAACAGTGATGTCTTGACGATAGTGAATTATTCTTTGTCTAAAGAATTGAAGGTTCCCTCCTCCTTTTCGTAGCAAACCTGATTACCTCCCATTCTTCAGACGCTCTATGCCCCTCGCTAGTTAATCGCTTCACTATGAATATATAAATAATAATCTTTATCCTTGAGCTTATCATAGCAGTCATCAATTGCAACTAGATAATTAATAGATGTATGGCTTGCTGTTGCAGTGTTTGTATAACTTGTTGTCTAAGAGATATTTCATAATTGCTTCTTTAAGCATCTCCTTGATGAAGGAGTCTGGCATCCTGTATAAGTGGCTGGGAGACCAGATCACAAACACCAGCCAGTGTCTTCGTCCACCGACCTCAGATCGCGGGGAGGGCATCGCTCCTCTCAACATCGAAGTCGTCGAAGGTCCCTTCCTCTTGCTAGCAGGAGGTCTGCATTGATTTGGAATCATTGTTTTCTAACTTTTCTTTAGATAGTTTGCCGAATAAAAAATCTTATTAACAGTTACTGCTATTGCTACTAATAATAACAAAAAATAATAACAGTGAAAGTTTTTGTAGAGACACGTTGCATAACAAACATTTAATGGAACACCTTTCGCTGCGTTAAAATCTTCATCATTGTATAATCTGATAAGTTTGTAATAAAGTTGTAACAGAGCGAAATGTTGCTCTAATTAAAGCTTATTCACAAGGCGTGTCTTTTCTTCAATACTGTCGGCAGAACGACTTGTGGCTCCACAAACGAGAGTAATATATTCAGAGTGCTTTCTCTTCCTACAGGACTGACTGTGAGTCTTATAGCCTTCCTTAGTGAGCTCACTGTGTGGTATTCGTGTGGTGGTAACCACAAGAGTCCAAGGAATGCTTAGGTTAGTCTCTCGCTCTTACCCCCAATCTCTCTGTCTGTCTGTCTGTCTGTCTCTCTCTCTCTCTCTCTCTCTCTCTCTCTCTCTATATATATATATATATATATATATATATATATATATATATATATATATATATATATATATATATATATATATATATATCTCTCTCACTCATGAATATATGCTTTAACGTAAGTAATTGTACCGAAATTATTCCAGAATTGCTCCGAACATTTGTGTTCCTTTAATAATTGAAAATAATTCCCAGTCCGCTACAACACTTTAAATAAGAAATGAGTAATTATTTCACTTCATCTAACTTATATTCCATTTATTTTGCAGAATATTTTAACAGCAAAATCGTCGAACGAAACATCGCTTCCTACCGTGCTTGTCAAAGAGTCTTGCAAGAACAATAACCCTCGAAGGAGAATATACCAGCTCGTCCTCCTTGGCGGGTTCGATCCTTATCTTAATCGAGCTTGATTTCTTCCCACTCATCCAAGGCACTGTATGATCCCTACGGGCTTAGCTCTTTCCCCTCCCATCATGAATGTGGTGAAAAAACGTGTGCGAACTGGGCACACACGACTTACACACTAATTCGAATTGGGCACAAACGACTCATGCACGGATATCACGTGGAAAGAAGCCAAGCATTTCCACGAGGACTGCCAGGTGGCTTTAACTGTTATTCATGTATTAATTGCATTAATGCAAAACAAAAAACTGATAATATTTACAGATTTTGGTTTGGTTTAATAATTTAACGATAAATGTAACATTCATTTAATATGTACTTATTTATTTATTTACATGAATAGCTAAACCCGTATGGATTATTCAACTCAATAAGTGTTGTAGGCTCGGTCCACCGTCCAATAATTGTGTGACAAGCATGATATCAGCCATGTTATACTCAACCAGAACATAAACACTATTTAAATAAATGTAGACTCTGATATAACTTTACTTATCCTTGCTGCCATTACTTCTACTTTTAATATAACGTTAATATATGAACACTTATCTACCTATGAGTTATCATGTTAGGTTTCAATCTTGTCGACTACAAATGTGTCATTAAGCCTGTAATTCATCTGTAAATTAGCAATAAAAAATGCATTAATCCCTGAAGTAGCGATTTCAGGGACTAGAATGAAATTAGCCTAGAGTCACCCACACCAACGTATGTCCTTGGGTAGAGAGTACAACGTCCAGTTCCGCTGGATGCACTACTCTTAAGGATTGTTTGGTCCTGTGGGTAAAGGCGTCATGAGTTTTCGCCCACCATGAGGCAGGCCAAAGCGGCATGGGTTCGAGTCCTTGGCTAGTCGCAGTGTTGTTTTATATGTATATATATATATATATATATATATATATATATATATATATATATATATATATATATATATATATATATAAATCCAGAAGACCCGCAAATGTGAAGACCTTCCCCCTTGCTATAATTTCATCCCAATAGGGTCGGAGACCCTTGGAACATGGGGCAAATGTGCTCTAAAGTTCCTCAAAGAGCTGGGTGACAAACTCATCATAGAAACCAAGGATCACATGGCGTCCAGCTTCCTCTTTCAGAGGCTCAATGTCGCGATCCAGAGAGGAAATACCTCCAGCATTCTGGGCACGCGACCCACTGCCGAGGAGCTGGCCGAAGTTTTCTAGATGTAGCTCTGAGTTGTTATCTATGTTGTTTTACTCCATATTGTATTTTTGTCAATGTATTTTATTTTTAAATAAAGCATATGTATAATATATAGGGGATGGTAGGAGAAAATTTTCAAACACCTTCAGGGAGAACCTTGAGTTTTCCCTGAAGCAAGTTTATTCTTTTCTCTGAGGATGAGGGTCCCCAGGACAGTTCTAGAGGTGGTACCTCCCTATATATATATATATATATATATATATATATATATATATATATATATATATATATATATATATATATATATATATATATATATATATATATAATATATATATATAAATATATATATATATATGTATATATATATGTCGTGCCGAATAGGCAAAACTTGCGATTTTGGCTCATCTTGCCATATTGGACAAGTAAAAATTTGTGTATGCAATAATTTCGTCAAAATCATTCTGAACCTAACGAAAAAAATATATTTGATTGTTTGTTTAGTACTAAATTATTGTAAACGTATTCTAAAATATATTTAGTTGAGTTAGGCTAAAATAAATTACACTTGTTATAATAAGGTTAGGTAAGTTTTCTAAGAATCTTTTGGTCCAAAATTATAAATTTTTACATTAACATTGATGAAAAAAATATATCTTTAAACGTATAAGAGAAAATTTAAGAAAGGACTTAATTTTAAATGAGTTCTTGCTAATTGACCAGTTTTACATATTCGGCACGACATATATATATATATATATATATATATATATATATATATATATATATATATATATATATATATATATATATATATATATATATATATATATATATATATATATATATATAATAACAACACTGCGCTACCCAAGGATTCGAACCCATGTTGTACTGGCCTGCCTCATGGTAAGCGAGAACCACATGACGCTTTAAACCACATGCTTAGAAGCTCCCACACCTCCGTATGCCCACGGATGGCGGCCCAGCAGCTAGCTGTGTGCTGGCTGCGACATTCTTGTAGGGTTGGGTGGTCCTGTGGTTTAAAGCTTCATGTGGTTCTCGCTTACCATGAGGCAGGCCAGTACAACATGGGTTCGAATCCTTAGCTAGCGCAGTGTTGTTATTGATCAATACCACTCGTTCGTGGTTACAAATATATATATATATATATATATATATATATATATATATATATCAGCGTTAAAAGTTTTGAGCCGATTGGATGAGGCATCTTCATGATATAAACGAACTAAATTGTTATCTGTTTTACAATAGTTTTTGTACCACTGAATAAATCATTGCTTAGTTAATCTTAAGTTAATTTTAAGCCTGCCCATAATGCTCTGCATACAAGGGGCTCTGGCATGCTGCACTTTAAAAATTTTATTCCTTGTACTTCTCTGTATCATGTTCAAATTAATAAATAAATAAATAAAATAAATAAATAAATAAAAATTAAACTTTGCAGGAAAAAATCTAACAACCACAAACAGGTGTCCGTTGAGGGATACCAAACTACGCAAGAAACATCATTGAAAGGCTGAGGAAAAACTGTACATGGAAGTATAAGCTTTCATTGGGACAAAGTTGCACTCTGTGTAGAGCTTTAGCATGTCAGGACTTCGTAAAGCCCTACACAGAGCAACACATTGTCGAAGGTAAAGCCTGCTTTGCAACTTTTGTCTTTTCTTCGCTATTGTTGGCAGTGCGCCATTTGCATCCAGTGATGAAGGGATATTGCAAAATATATTTTCCACAAAGACTGTTTGATGGGAGGAACATCAGAGTAAAACCACATTTTAAAACAATAATTGTTAAACAAACGTATACTACAAATTAAGACAGCGAAATACGACAAAACAATATTCCTTTCCCAGTTTTTTATTAATTATAAGTTAACCTAGCTTCTAAAGTCATGAACTTATCCTCAGATTACATCTCCTTTATTACGTCACAAGCTGGAGTCATGGAGACTCTTCTATAATGAATATACTGAATATAATTTAATCATTGATTGATATCAGAAATTGGAATGTCTTGTGTCAAACGAGAGAGGAGGAGGAATGGGAGGAAGGAGAAGCGGAACAGCAGCAGTGACAGCAGGAGGAGGTAGAGGTGGAGGTGGAGGTGGAGGAGGAGCTGGAGGAGCAGGAGGAGGAGAATACTAAGATTAAATTGTCAGTCGGATTCCTGCAGCGGTCTGCTAAAGGATTCGTCTCGTTGAGATTTAAGTAGAGGGTGAAACTACTGTTTGATTCTCGTCTAAGTTTCTGCAAGTATCTTAGTCTTTTTTATGCGAATAATCTTAGCGTTAAATTATTTATCAAGAGTTAAGTAGCATATAATTGTGTTAAAATCTATCATTCTCTTTCTCATTCTTTATGCTGCTAATCTAATACTAAACTTAGCTAGTAATCCGATTAAAATAACAAGAAAAAAATAGCTTACTATTGACAACAGGGAAGAGGCAGTCGATGCCGGATAAGCCTTTACTGGGACAAACTATAGCTCTGAGGAGAACTTTATCAAATCTCTACACAAAGGCTTGTTCTGCAACGTTTATCTTTTCTTCATTGAAGAAATCCTTCGTCCGTGTGTAAAAGAGATGTACATATTGAGTAAAATTCAACAAATTTAAGCGTGACAAGTAGTTGTGGATGATATCAGCTGCTGGGTATGGAGTGATCTGTTGGAACAATTTAGTTATTGCCAGTAATCCTGGTGTTCCTGTCAGAATCGAAGCATGCATGAATTCCCAAAATACACATGGGTATTTTATTCAGAAACCTCTTGCTCTCTGTCAAGATACTTAATCTGGGTGCGAAAAGACATTCTAACATGATCGCAATATGAGGTACACGTCCTGGTCATCAAAACCTTAAGTACACATCCAGGTCTTCACAGCTATAGTACACATCCAGATCATTACAACCCAAATTACAAATTCAGGTCTTCAGAGTTCATAGTATACCTTCAGATCATTACAACCAGAGGTGCACAAGTCATCACAACCCAAAATACACATCCAGGTCTTCACAGCTCATAGTATACATCCAAGTCAATACAACCCGAGGTACACATCCAGGTCATCCAGACATTTTGCTTCTTCAACAGATTAGATATATTTTGCTAAGAGTTCGCTACTCCAGGGAGACCAAAGGCAAGGAAGAAGACGGAAAAGATAGACAGGCCAAGAGGAATAAATCATACGTAACGAGGAGAGAGAGAATGACGTCCGAAAAGGCGTTCCTGAAGATAGCAGCCGGGGAGGTAATGTTTACTGTGATTATATTGATTGCATTAATGTAGCTGAGCCGCATGATATCAACTTGCAGCCTAATGTAACTGTTATACTATTTGTGATGTGCTATCTCTTATCTTTCCTACAATGATATTTTGAGTTGTTTTATTACTGGATATAAAATGTTTGGGACTTTCTAGAAAGTGCTTTCAAGAATAATTTGTGTTATAGATGAAACACAAAGCATTGCAATCGGAAATTGTGTAACAAGTGGCTACACTGTCCTTGTTTCTTACACACACACACACACACACACACACACACACACACACACACACACACACACACACACACACACCTCGGGCCGAGTAAAACTAGTCTACAATGCTACATAAGATAGAATTAGTATACATGTTTGTGTTCATCTTTGCAAGTGGCAAACGACACCTCTGCTTAAAAGTGCGAGAATATGTGTTCATCATCCTGGTGTATGCATGAAATTAGCGTATAAATTTTTGTTTTATAATTAAAAATATTCGTTTAACCACCTTGATTTTTTATAATCTTTGTCTGTCTGTCTGTCTGTCTCTTCTCTTCTCTCTCTCTCTCTCTCTCTCTCTCTCTCTCTCTCTCTCTCTCTCTCTCTCTCTCTCTCAGTGGGTACCTTGGACCAAGATAGACGTTCAGGAGGACGGGAGAGTCAGGATCAAGGGACCCATGTCTGAACTTCTGGATATCTTCGCTGACAAGATGAACTTCGAGTAAGGACACACTTACAGTCTGTATGTAAACACTCACGGTCTGTATGTATACACTATGTACACACTTACCGTCCCTTATATAGATACAGGCCTCATGTACACGTTCACGGTCTGTACACGCTCATGGTCTGCATGTACACGCTCATGGTCCGCATGTACACACTGATGGTCTGCATGTACACGCTCATGGTCTGCATGTACACGCTCATGGTCTGCATGTACACACTGATGGTCTGCATGTACACACTCATGGTCTGCATGTACACACTCATGGTCTGCATGTACACACTCATGGTCTGCATGTACACACTCATGGTCTGCATGTACATACTCATGGTCTGCATGTACACACTGATGGTCTGCATGTACACACTCATGGTCTGCATGTACACACTCATGGTCTGCATGTACACGCTCATGGTCTGCATGTACACACTCATGGTCTGCATGTACACACTCATGGTCTGCATGTACACGCTCATGGTCTGCATGTACACACTCATGGTCTGCATGTACACACTGATGGCCTGCATGTACACACTGATGGTCTGCATGTACACACTCATGGTCTGCATGTACACACTCATGGTCTGCATGTACACACTGGTGGTCTGCATGTACACACTCATGGTCTGCATGTACACACTCATGGTCTGCATGTACACACTCATGGTCTGCATGTACACACTCATGGTCTGCATGTACACACTCATGGTCTGCATGTACACGCTCATGGTCTGCATATACACACTCATGGTCTGCATGTACACGCTCATGGTCTGCATGTACACACTCATGGTCTGCATGTACACACTCATGGTCTGCATGTACACACTCATGGTCTGCATGTACACGCTCATGGTCTGCATGTACACACTCATGGTCTGCATGTACACACTCATGGTCTGCATGTACACACTCATGGTCTGCATGTACACGCTCATGGTCTGCATGTACACACTCATGGTCTGCATGTACACACTCATGGTCTGCATGTACACACTGATGGTCTGCATGTACACACTCATGGTCTGCATGTACACACTCATGGTCTGCATGTACACGCTCATGGTCTGCATGTACACACTCATGGTCTGCATGTACACACTCATGGTCTGCATGTACACGCTCATGGTCTGCATGTACACACTGGTGGTCTGCATGTACACGCTCATGGTCTGCATGTACACACTCATGGTCTGCATGTACACACTCATGGTCTGCATGTACACACTCATGGTCTGCATGTACACACTCATGGTCTGCATGTACACACTCATGGTCTGCATGTACACACTCATGGTCTGCATGTACACACTCATGGTCTGCATGTACACACTCATGGTCTGTACTACCAATTTTTAAATCTTTTATTTTTATTATTATATTTATTATAAATTTTATTCGTGATACGAGAGACAAACGAAGGAACAATTACAAAATAATAAACACAAAGTAAAAACTGACCTTCAAATCAAATAATCCTGGCTATATTTTCTCCTCATTGTCTGAAAAGATACGAACTGATCCGGCCCCCAGACAGCCTGTGGGGCGCCCCTGAGGCAGACGGATCTTGGACCGGGATGCTGGGGATGCTGCAGAGACAGGTGGGTGAATACTTGTGCATCCAAATGAGATAGGGGCATCTTCTCTTCCTGGCACCTGTCATATTCATTACTCGTCTCTGTTAATGATCGCTTTACTTTCACCCTGCATGGGAGGTGCCTTTGATGCCGGGGAATTCCTTTTGATCCAAGAAACTGGAGCTACCCATTTTTTTCTAGAACATAAGAATGGAGGAACACTACAGTAGGCCTACTGACCCAAACTAGGCAAATCTTTCTCTAAACCGAACATTCCCACCCACCCATTTTCCAAACTTTTCCCAAAGCCTCCCAAGAATTTCCTGTGATCAGTGTGACTTAGGAGTATAACACTTCCCCCTGATAATAATATTAATCGTGTTCACCTCTTAAACGCCTACACCAGCACCAGTTATTGTGGATAAAACTTGAGGTTTCACGAGAATCATAGAGCTTTCTTGCGCCGCCAGGAAGTTGAGTTCGCTGTGGGCCCCTTCGTGGTGACTGACCTCCGCGAGACAGTGTGTGACTTCTCTACGTCCTTCCACACCGAGAACGCTGCCATCATCACCATCCGTCCTACTCTCTACAATGATCTCACTGGCTTCGTTAAACCCTACGCTATGGAGGTACCAGAGTGGAAAGGGAAAGAAAACTCATGGAATTTTTGTAATTATTATTATTATTATTATTATTATTATTATTATTATTAGTAGTAGTAGTAGTAGTAGTAGTAGTAGTAGTAGTAATAGTAGTAGTAGTAGTAGTAGTAGTAGTAGTAGTAGTAGTAGTAGTAGTAGTAGTAGTAGTAGTAGTATTGTCATCATCATAATTATTACTGCTATTATTTTAAATATAATGATTATAAAAGTGCAATTAACAGCTGTCGGTGTTGAAAGGTATCCGACATAAAGACAATGAGACAGCAATGGAAACTGAAGCTACATGTATATAGGTATCCTTTGCTGATGAGAATCCCAGTAGAGGGTCGAAACATACAGAAAGGTAACAGGATGTTTATGGACTATTTAGAGGGTTGCTTTATGGGAAAAAATCGAAAAATTATAATAATAATGATGATAACGAGGAACCACGGGCATTCCTCCTCTCCTATACCTGGAGGAGTATATCTTGAGGGTGTTCCGGGGGTCAGCGCCCCCGCATTCCGGTCCATGATCAGGCCTCACGAAATACAGTTAATCATACTGGACTGTTATAGACTGAGAGGGAAAGACTAAGCGCTGAAACTCAATCTTTGTATATACAGATGAGTACTGTTTATATGCATCATCTCTGTAAGCAAAAGTGAGAACAGTTTATATACATCATCACTGTAAACACAAGAGGGAGCTGGACAGATACTTAAAATCGGTGCCGGATCAGCCGAGCTGTGGTTTACAGCCTGGTTGATCAGGCCCTGATCCACCAGTAGGCCTGATCGTGGACTGGGGAGCGGGGGAGTTGATCCCCGGAATACCCTCCAGGTAAACTCCAGGTAAATATCATCTCTGTAAACACGAGTATATTTTATATACATTATCTCTGTAAATACAGGTGAGTACAGTTTATATACATTACCTCTGTAAATACAGGTGAGTACAGTTTATATACAGCACTTCTGTAAACACAGGTGAGTACAGTTTATATGCATCACCTGACCGTCGTATGAGGCAAGCTGACGTTGACTATTATTAACCTTAAATATGTTGCAGGTATGGCTGTTGATGCTCTTGAGTCTAGTGAGTGTGACTGGTGCCGTGACACTGCTGGTATGGGCAGAGGACAAGCTAAACAACTGCAGCACCCGAAACATCTTCGTTAAGGCGGCTATGTGGGCTCTTAAAGTCCTCACACTAGAGAGTGAGCCACACCTGTTTCTTTTACGTAGATTTCGATAGGTCATACAAATTGTATATAATCACCTGTCCAGGTAGTAAATCGTATATTCACCTCCCCCAGGCAATGAATGTAATAGTCACCTACTCGGGTAATAATTGTAATGTTCACCTGCCCTAGTATTAAGGTAACGGATTTTTCTCAGTTCATTAACAAGTAAACAATATATATATATATATATATATATATATATATATATATATATATATATATATATATATATATATATATATATATATATATATATATATATATATATATATATATATATATATATATATATATATATATATATATATATATATGTGTGTGTGTGTGTGTGTGTGTGTGTGTATTCATTTATTTATTTATTTATTTATTTATTTATTCAAAATATATTGGTGTCAAGAAAGACATGTTTGTCTCCTAGTGAACTTCCAGATCCAAGCATCCATATCAGTATGTATTTTTAGAGACGTCCACTGATATCCTCAAACCACGCTAGCTTCATTCCATCCATTCTTTCTACAGGCTCATTGTGGCTGCCCATTACGGACGGGAGTCGCCTCATAGTGATTAGTTGGCTCCTGGCATCCTTGGTGTTTACCACTTCCTACAGCGGGATCCTGACAGCCATGCTGACGGTGCCTCGGGTCACCGTCCCTATAGATTCTCTTGAGGATCTGGTGGCTCAGGAGAAATTGCCCTGGGTCGTTGAGGCTGGTTCTATGATGTATCAATATTTCAAGGTAACTGAAACATAGAAAACTCAACACACAAACCTAAATGAAAAGAATAATTGAAGAAGGGGTTGTATATTTGGACTTCTATCCTCCGAGGTTTTCTTCAGCAGTTAGAGGTTGAAATATACTGGTCCCCCTTCATTTTTTGGTTTAATTTGTCTCCAGGTGGGTTTCTTTATTCCCACTAACTAGTGTTCGTTACTTTACTAATAATACTTCCAGGTAATATCCAGAGCATGTGACAAAACATCTCTCCAACTTACTCTTGAGTTCTGAAAACTAGATAAGTAACATAAGAGTTCAAGCAAACACATCTACCTCACTGGAGCCGCTAACAAGACTCGACTCAAGAAATCGTAATGACACGATTGCAAATAAACCATACCCCCGGCCGGGATTGAACCCGCGGTCATAGAGTCTCAAAACTCCAGCCCGTCGCGTTAGCCACTAGACCAGCTAGCCACAATAAGATTCATCCAACTAGGTATATTTCTACACCATAGGAAGGTTAGCACAGGCCTGTGCCTGTGCTAACCTTCCTATGGTGTAGAAATATACCTAGTTGGATGAATCTTATTGTGGCTAGCTGGTCTAGTGGCTAACGCGACGGGCTGGAGTTTTGAGACTCTATGACCGCGGGTTCAATCCCGGCCGGGGGTATGGCCGCTAACAAACTTAACTAGAATAAAATTTATGCATACGAGCAACAGACCTATCTAAACTAAAGAATTAACTTTGTGAGGAGTGTCCTGACAGTGAAGCGTTGATTAGGTCTCAAAACAAAGAATTCTACATGGTAGAGCCAAAGAGTAGGAAGCTGTATTTATTTACTCTCCTGATGTTGTTTTCAGGAGTCATTACTCAAGTGGTAGAGTGGTGCTTGTTCCCTTTTAGTCATTGATCAGTGAAACAGCAACGCAATGGTTGGTTGCCTGATTAATTGAGTTTAGAGCCTATCTACTGCGCAAAATATCAGTCAGGCTCCCTGCATCCTATTCACCATTAGCCAAGGATACCTGTATCTCCAAAATAGGGATTAAAATAAACTCTCAGAATTTTTAGCACATTTACGTTGTGTATATTACCTAGAAATGGTTGGTTGGTTGATTGGTTAAGGGGATTTAAGATCAATCGACTGCATGAGGGTCATTAAGGCTGCGTGAAACTTAATCACCACCAGTGGATAGACACTGAGAGACAAATACTTTTTGGTGTACATACCATGTGTAATTTTGAATGTACACATACTGTGTTCTCTCTGAAGACGTCATGTGTTGTCACTGATGTCGTCATGTATTGTCACTGATGATGTCATGCGTTATCATTGATGACATGTGCTGCCACTGATGACGTCATGTGTTGTCACTGATGACGTCATGTGTTGTCACTGATGACGTCAGGTCTATCCGCTACAAGATAGTTCCTCCAAAATTATATTTTATATTTATTTCTATTAAATCTCAAGTTTCAGTGCCATTTAATAAATATTATTTACGCCTTTCTTATGTAATTTATGATGAAAATCATGAAGGCGGAACATTAAATAAAAATATGCTTTGTACAAGCCGGTGAGAATTCATTTATGAACGAAAAGCCAATCGTAGCAAGACTGAATTAAAAAATACAGGGTGTTTCAGAAAGATGGACCCAAATTTCAAAGCAATATATCTCACGATCAGGTCCATATCTTTGAAACACCATGTTTATTGCCATCTAATTAAATTTATATTTCTACGTTGTTCTGAAGGCCGTAAGTTTAGTACCAAACAAGCGGATGGGGACATGTTTTAACTCCGAAAAAACAAAAATTAAAAACAAAACGTGCTAAAACCGTCTTTCCGAAGAACCAAGAAATGATAAGTCCTGGTTTTCTCTTCTCAAACTAGACAACTGTTAAACAGAAGCTGTTATGTTTATTTGCCAAAGCATACACAGGCATACTTACACTGAGACGATATATTGGGTCAGGATCGCACTATATGGTCTTTCTGAAAAGCTGTGAATTTTCGTTCATGCTATCCCAGGTGACAGAAAAATAAGTCATTTACTCTACATCTTCATTGTTGAGTTTCAGGATAGAATTTGCAGGTATCCTGAAGGTTATTTCAGGAACAACAAGGAAATGTATTCATCAGTCAGCGTTAAACCAGAAATTAATTTATGAATCAACAGAGCCTATAAAACAGGTTTTTAAAAAACAAAAAAGCACAATACCATGACTGGAACAATACACAAATAACCCACACATAGGAGAGGGGAGCTGATGACGTTTCGGTCCGACATGGACCATTTACAAGCTCCTCTCTCCTATTTCTGAGTTCTTTGTGTATTGTAAAACAGGTTTCTTCCACGTTACAGAATTTATCGTATCTCTCCGGTTCTTAAAATGATAAGTTAGGCAGTGTGTTTCACCCTTAAGGGACGGAGGATTAAGCCTCCATCACTCTTTGCATTAAATAACCTACACAGGTTTAGAGCATTTTCACTAGTAATCTCACGTGTCCAAAAGGAAGCTGAAGACGGGGTGCGATTGAAGGTGTTCAAAGGACTGTATGATACCATTTCTGATTGCTGGTCAGCAAGGGCAGACATCGCCAACGGGAAGTTCGCTGCCTTGTGTGACGTAACCTCCATGAAGAAGGCAATGTCGTGGGATTTCAGGTATTATAAATCCTCGCAAGACAGAGTTCTCAATTCATTTTGTGTCTTATCTTTATAATATGGTAACGTAGTTTTAATGCTTTATTTGCTTTCTAAAGAGAGATTTTTGAAGTTGAGAGAGAAAGAAAATGAGTGAATGTCCACGAACTTTTACCTCTGCAATTTTTTTTTTTTTGTAAACTTGCAGCACGAGTGGCAAGTGTCACTTGTACATCTCCAGAGAGAATTTCTTGATCAGCTCTCTCGTCTCGGTGGCCTTCAAGATCAACTCCACTTATCTGACTCCTGCAAACCATCTGTGAGAATCCAACACGTATTCTTCTATCTCTGACCTAAGCTTAACTAAATATTAATAGACATTTAACGATAATTTTTTCAGCGTACACGCACTACTCTAGATTAATATTTGGAGTACTTAGAGAAGTTAATATCAATTAATAGCAATCAGATTATTAAGACATGTATGGCTTGGTATTAAGTATTCTTTGTAAAACTCGATGTCTAAGACATACATCTTAACTGTTTGTTGTAGCATCTCCTTGGTGAAGGAGTCTGGCATCCTGTATAAGTGGCTGGGAGACCAGATCACAAACACCAGCCAGTGTCTTCGTCCACCGACCTCAGACCGCGGGGAGGGCATCGCTCCTCTCAACATCGAAGTCCTGGAAGGTTCCTTCCTCATGCTAGCTGGAGGTAATCACTGGCCTCTAGAGGCCTTGTTTCTGACGGTTCTTCTTCTAGTTTGTTGAAAAAATAATCACCTCTAAGACTGTTACTACTCATCGGAGTATTCCAAATTTAAAATTACAAATAAATCTAATTTCTTAAATCGTCAAAACCCTTACGCGTTATTAATTTCAATGTGTTTTAAGAAGCCTCTGAACGGTGCAGCGCGCGGAATGAAAAAAAATCGAAAAAATTCGAAAATTCAGTTAATCTTACTAAAAAATAGCTGAACTTTCTAGCAACAACCTAGTATAATTATCATCGTTGTATGATGCTCCTATAAGGAATTATAGTCATTTATAATATGTATGGTGACAGCGCCTGGCGTAGCATGCGCGATAACACGGCAGCAATTTTATTTTTAACCACTTTGGGTCGATTTTTTTTCCTCGTCCGATTTCTTTTATTTTTAGGTGTACATGAAGAAGTGTTCATGAAATTTATTCTCTGTAAGTTTGAATAACATAGCCCCAAAAAGGCTGAAAAAAAATGTATATATATATATATATATATATATATATATATATATATATATATATATATATATATATATATATATATATATATATATATATATATATATGTATATATATATATATATATATATATATATATATATATATATATATATATATATATATATATATATGTGTATATATATATATATATATATATATATATATATATATATATATATATATATATATATATATATATATATATATATATATATATATATATATATACTGAAGATTACGTTTGGCACGAAGATGTAAATTAGTGGCACTACGAAAGGTGGTTTTGGGACTTGGTACTCATAAAAAAATCATAATGCAATATTCCTGTGGATGCAGTCACTGTAAATATCTTATCTTTAGTCTACAAAAAAAATAAAGTTGGTAAGTTTTTTACATGTTGCACAATATCTGGCCCTTTACTCCCACACAACCCCCAAAATATTTCGAATAAAATTATTCTGCATTCACCAGAAATTATAACAATCGTTGATTTACGATTTTTGTTAATAAATTATTTCATTTAAATCAATAATAAAGGTTCGTCTTCATCAAATAAGTCAATAACTTACTTCAGAGATAATCGTCTGGAACGCCGGCCTTCCTCCCATCCCGGGATTTTTTTTGTTTTTTTCGAGAAAATTGCGTTTGTTTCAGGGATTACTGGTGATCTAGTGTAGTTATCCTCTCCGAAATACCGTTTTCTCTTACTCAAGACCAAAGAAGATGATATAGAATGGAGGGGAAAGAATTTTATTCCTAATATTCATGGTAGTCACTCGCCTTATTAAGGCCTATTTTATTAATTCTAGAGAATATATCATATTTATATGTCATTTGTAGTGTTTATTATGTCATATTAGATCAATTCTGATAGATAAATAAGCTGCAGAGTTGATATTAAAGCAATAATGAAGAATTTTCTCCCGACTCCTGCCTCCCAAGAGCGGGAATGTAATTCCTTGTAGAAACGTCTTGTGCCATTGTGTTGTCAGAAAGTTAAGCTATTTTTCTATACCAATAACTCAATTTCCATAATTTATTTTTTTCGCTCGCGGCGCCTGTTACCCCTCCCCTACAGCTCTGGCTTCACACACGGAGGGCCCGGATTCGATTCCCGACGGGGTGGAAACATGTCGACGCGTTTCCTTACACCTGCTGTCCTGTTCACCTAGCAGCAAATAGGTACCTGGGTGTTAGTCGATGGTGTGGGTCGCATTCTGAGGGACAAGCTTGAGGACCACACTGGAAATTATAAGGGTGGAGCCCCCAAATCAGACAGACAGTCCTCTATGATTTTCTTGGGTTATCCTAGGCGGCTAACCCTCCGGTGTTAAAAATCCGAACGAAATCTAATCTTATCTTATCTAATCTTATCTTATTCTGGTGGCTAAAGCTCCCGCTTCACACACGGAGGGCCCGGGTTCGATTCCCGGCGGGTGGAAACATTTCGACACGTTTCCTTACACCTGTTGTCCTGTTCACCTAGCAGCAAATAGGTACCTGGGTGTTAGTCGACTGGTGTGGGTCGCATCCTGGGGGACAAGATTAAGGACCCCAATGGAAATAAGTTAGACAGTCCTCGATGACGCACTGACTTTCTTGGGTTATCCTGGGTGGCTAACCCTCCGGGGTTAAAAATCCGAACGAAATCTTATCTTATCTTATAATAATTCACCATTCGAGATCATAGCAGAGTGGGAGAAATAGTCTGAGAGCCAATCAGGAACAGTGTCTGGGAGGAAGTGTTGACAAGGCATAAATTACGTTGTCTCGGCCAAGACACAGCTGCCAATAAAATGTACTATTCTTACGCTAATATCAATAATAAGGCTTATATACCTATCACAATTGATTTATTATGACATAAGGCGACATATTAATAGCATAGAAATATAAAAACTACGCCAGAACAAATAATATCTAGCAAAATGTGAAGTCTGATGGGAAAGGGACTTTATAGACGAACCCACCGCAAGGCTTATACTTGTTCTCTCGTCATTATTATGAGAGAAAACGGACCTAGACGAGGGTTAACTGTAATAGACATTCGTAGGTTACGAGAAAAGTGAAAAGAAAGCGAAATTTTCGAAGGAAAAAATATTTCCCCGAGTACCTGGGCATGGGCGCGTATCGGCCATTATCAGATAAGTAAGTTATTTACCTATTTTAGGGGAATCCATCATTATTAATGAACGAATTGAAGCGATTTCCACAACAAACATAAAAGAATGGTTGCTTTACAAGATTACGTGTACCTTTCCGGAGTATCCCAAATATTTTCAGATTTCTGTGGGGTCAAAAGGACGATATTTTTCTAAATGTCAAACAACTTATAAACCGTATTTTTTTTTTTTTTTTTTTTTTTAGAATGAAGAAAAGGTTTATCACAGAATTGGTACTCGTACGATGATGGACGATGGAATGCCTTTTTCATTTGCTTTTTGGCCGATCGTATTGATACTTCATCAAAACATGGTCGACAAGCTTCTAACAGTACACCAAAAATGAACGTAATCGCTCGACAAATAAAAAAGTCGAAAAATTTTCATGCAGATAGGGCCTGATCTTAATTAATATTTTAACACAAACAATTTCATTTAACTCAAGTTTCATAACTTATATATTCAATATACTGGTTGCAAAAAGGAGCATATAGAAAACGATGAGACGATTATAGGATATATTTATAGAATGTTTGTACATCGACACCATGCCTAACCCTTCTAGGGTAGGGTAGGTGCCTGAGCCCGAGCCTTTAGCTCATAAGACTGTCATTCCCATTTGCCCCCTTGGGGCGGGGATGGCAGACCAGAGAGGCCTAGCTTGTGGCTAGGCCTGGGGACAGTTGGTCCCAAAGATGAGGAGGTACTTGTGCCTCCTCCCATGGGAGACTTAGGTCTCAGACACTCCCTAAAGAGGGAGCCAAGGCCGGGCCACCACTTGGAAAAGGCCCGGGCCGGGAGAATACCGGCTAATATTTAATAATAATAATAATAATAATAATGTTTGTAATACACCGAGCTTGGTGCTATAAATAAAAATCACCATTAGACTCATATATATTGTCTCGCCTTGCAGGACTGACTGTGAGTCTCGTAGTCTTCCTTGGAGAGGTCGCTGTGTGGTATTTATGTTGCGGTGACCATAAGTACTCAAAGAATACCGAGGTTTGTCTCGCATTTCCCAAATACCCCAATTCTTCACACACACAAACACACACACACCACACACACACACACACACACACACACACACACACACACACACACACACACACACACACACACACACACACACACACACACACACACACACACAGATACACACACGTGGTCCAGCAACTGGTTCCTAGAATTTAACCCCGCCAAATGCAAAGTCATGAAGATCGGAGAAGGGCAAAGAAGACTGCAGACAGAGTATAGGCTAGGAGGCCAAAAACTTCAAACCTCACTAAAGGAGAAAGATCTAGAAATGAGTATAATACCGAGTGCATCGCCAGAAGCACACATTAACCAGATAACTGCTGCGGCATATGGGCACTTGGCAAACCTGAGAATAGCATTCCGGGACCTCAGTAAAGAATCGTTCAAGACATTATACACTGTACGTTAGGCCCTTACTGGAGTACGCAGCACCAGTTTGGAACCCACACCTGGTCAAACACGTCAAGAAATTAGAGAGAGTATGTCCTAGGAAATCGGACTGACGACATTGGAGGACAGGCGGGTCAGGGGAAACATGATAACGACATACAAAATACTGCATGGAATAGATTAGGTAGACAGAGACAGGTTGTTCCAGAGAGGGTACACAGAAACAAGGGGTCACAATTGGAAGCTGAAGACTCAGACGAGTCATAGGGAAGTTAGGAAGTATTTCTACAGTTATAAAGTTGTCAGGAAGTAGAATAGCCTAACAAGTGATGTAGTGGAGGCAGAAACCATACATAGCTTTAAGACGAGATATGATAAAGCTCATGGAGCAGGGAGAGAGAAGACTTAGTAGTGTTCAGTGAAGAAGCAGGGCCAGGAGCCGAGTCTCGACCCCTGCAACTACAATTAGGTGAGTACAATTAGGTGAGTACACACACACACACACATACACACACACACACACACACACACACACACACACACACACACACACACACACACACACACACACACACACACACACCACACACACACACACACACACACATCAGAGATCTGGTGTACCAACCAGGGAGGAAAGATTGGGAGTCAGATCTCCAAAAAAGGGAGGAAAAGTGGGGGAAGGAAGATAGAAGAGCTTGGCAAGATAATAGAGGAGAGGATAGCTGAAGAGTGCAGGAAGTGGGAGCTACAAGTCTTACCAGCAGAAGCTAGGATACAGTGCTTAGAAGAGAAACTAAAAAACCTAAAACAGATTAGAGAGACAAATGATAATTTAGATGTGACATCAGGAAATTCTATGTCAGGCACAGACAAGGGGATGGTAAGAAACAAAGGAGATGTGCCATACGTGAAGGCCCTATCAGACCCACGTGGGGCCAGGGAAAAGATAAGGTGCACTCTAAGATCAAATGACAGGTCTGAAGACAATGAAGGTATGTTATATGCAGAGACTCTAACAGCCAACTGCAGTAGCAAGGAACAGCTGATCATGAAAGACTGAGCATAGAAGTTTCAGCAATGACAGGGATTGAAGGCAAGAACATTTGAATGGAAGGAACTAAAACACCTCAGAGGATGTAAGTGGAGACTCAGTGGGAGGAGGAAAGGGAGAGGTCAGTTTTTGTCTATGGGCTCCAAGAAGCCAAAGGGGACAGCTTCGAAGAAGTAAAGCAGGAGGAGGAAAACATGATTGAAGGCATCATGAAAACAATAGGTGAGGGCAATATGACCCAGGTGACAAATTTTCGGAGAATTGGGTGGTTTGCGATTGGAAGGAAATGGCCTGTCAAAGTAATTTTCAAGGAAGAATCAGCTCGAACCAGGATCCTGCAAGAGAAAGCATGACTGAGGGACAAACCGGGGTACCAGAGAGTATACCTCAATCGCGACAGAACACAAGAACAAAGGACTACACTGAAAGAGAGGGTACAGAGACGCAAGGAGGAACGAGAGGCAATGATGAAGATGAGCAGGACCCAGACACAGGAAGAAGGGTAAACACCCTGCAGAAACTCCCGCAGAAGGACTCCAACCACGACAATCCCAACACAACTGAGCAATCTAAACCAGAACCCACACACTGTTCCCTCTGCCACCAACCCCCACATCACAAACCTCACCCCAGCAGCTGCCCCCTATGGGCATTCTGACCCAACCCCCCTCATCACAAACCCCACCCGCCCCACAGCCCCCCATAGGCCCCCACCAAGACTCTCACTCCCCAAACCTTAATATTCTCCCAGGACCACAGTGATAGAAAAGAAGCTGAAGGTTTGATACACAAACACGGACGAAATAATGAATAAATATGAGGAGTGGAACGAAAGAATCAGCGAGAAATCCCCAGACATCATAGCAGTCACAGAAACGAAACTCGCTGAGACAGTAACAGATGCAATCTTCCCACTGGGACATCAGATCCTGAGGAAAGATAGAAGGAGTAGAGGGGGAGGAGGGGTTGCACTGCTCATAAAAAACTGATGGGGATTTGTGGAAATGGAAGGCATGGACATGATTGGAGAAAGGGACTACATAGTAGGTACAATTCAGTCTGGAGAACATAAAGTAATCATTGGAGTGATGTATAACCCGCCACAGAACTGCAGGAGGCCAAGAGTGGAGTACAAAGGAAACAACAGAGCGATGGTGGACACACTGGCTGAGGTGGCAAGAAGAGGTCACTTGAGCAGAGCAAAGTTACTGGTAATGGGCGATTTCAACCACAGGGAGATCGACTGGGAACACCTGGAGCCACATGGGGGGTCCCGAAACATGGAGAGCCAAGATGATGGATGTGGTACTTGAAAACCTCATGCATCAACATGTCAGGGACACTACCAGGGAGAGAGGGGAGGATGAGCCAGCAAGAATGGATCTTATGTTCACCCTGAGCAGTTCAGACATTGAGGACATCACTTACGAGAGGCCCATTGGAGCTAACGATCACGTAGTTCTGAGTTTTGATTATATAGTAGAGTTACAAGTGGAGAAGGTAACAGAAATTGAATGGAAAAAGCCAAACTATAAAAGGGGGACTACACAGGTATGAGGAACTTCCTGCAGGAGGTTCAGTGGGACAGAGAACTGGTAGGAAAATCAGTAAACGAAATGATGGAATATGTAACAACAAAGTGCAAGGAGGCAGAGGAAAAGTTTGTTCCCAAGGGAAATAGAAATAATAGGAAGACCAAAGCGAATCCTTGGTTTACCCAAAGGTGTAGGGAGGCAAAAACTAAGTGCATCAGAGAATGGAAAAGGTACAGGAGGCAAAGTACCCAGGAAAATAAGGACATTAGTAGAAGAGCCAGAAACGAGTATGCACAGATAAGGAGGGAGGCCCAGCAACAGTACAAAAACGGCATAGCATCGAAAGTCAAGTCTGATCCAAAACTGCTGTATAGCCACATTAGGAGGAAGACAACAGTCAAAAACCAGGTGATAAGGCTGAGGAAAGAAGGTGGGCAACTCACAACAAATGATCAAGAAGTATATGAGGGGCTCAGTATGAGATTTAAAGAAGTATTTACAGTGGAGACAGGAAGTCCTCTCAGGGGACAGAACAGAGGGGGACACCAGCAAGGAATATACCAACAAGTGTTGGATGACATACATACAAATGAGGAGGAGGTGAAAAAGCTGCTAAGGGACATCGATACCTCGAAGGCAATGGGACCGGACAACATCTCCTTGTGGGTCCATAGAGAGGGAGCGGATATGCTGTGTGTGCCACTTACCACAATCTTCAACACATCCCTGGAAGCTGGGCAACTACCTGAGGTATGGAAGATGGCAAATGTAGTTCCCATTTTGAAAAAAGGAGACAGAAAAGAGACACTAAACTATAGACCTGTGTCACTGACGTGTATAGTATGCAAAGTTATGGAGAAGATTATCAGGAGGAGAGTGGTGGAGCACCTGGAACGGAACAAGAGCATAAACGCAAACGAGCATGGATTCATGGAAGGCAAATCCTGTGTCACAAAGCTTCTGGAGTTTTATGATAAAGTAACAGAAGTAAGACACGAGAGAGAGGGGTGGGTTGATTGCATCTTCTTGGGCTGCAAGAAGGCCTTTGACACAGTTCCTCACAAGAGATTAGCACAGAAGCTAGAGGATCAGGCGCATATAACAGGAAGGGCACTCCAATGGATCAGAGAATACCTGACAGGGAGGCAACAACGAGTCATGGTACGTGATGAGGTATCACAGTGGGCACCTTTGACGAGCGGGGTCCCACAGGGGTCGGCCCTAGGACCAGTGGGGTCCCACAGGGGTCGGCCCTAGGACCAGTGTTATTTTTGGTATATGTGAACGACGTGATGGAAGGGTTAGACTCAGAAGTGTCCCTGTTTGCAGACGATGTGAAGTTAATGAAGAGAATTAAATCAGATGAGGATCAGGCAGGACTACAGAGACCTGGACAGACTGGACACCTGGTCCAGCAACTGGCTTCTCGAATTTAACCCCGCCAAATGCAAAGTCATGAAGATAGGGGAAGGGTACAGAAGACCGCAGACGGAGTATAGGCTAGGTGGCCAAAGACTACAAACCTCGCTCAAGGAGAAAGATCTTGGGGCGAGTATAACACTGAGCATGTCTCCGGAAGCACACATCAACCAGATAA